>NC_086324.1:80690881-80990881 GCF_036172605.1 Pelobates fuscus
GGAGCAATGTCACCTCATGGTGGCTAGGACTTGTTTGTCCACTAGGACTGGTGTTAGGCCCATTTTGGACACGCCCCCTGAGTCCGAGATCCCTTTGCCGCCCCCTTACTTTCCGTTAAGAGGAAGTGACGCAAATGCAGGAAGTCCTGCACCCCTTCCCTCATTGCCCTCATCCACTTCCGCTTCCTCCTCCAGTACAGAATCCACCCCCTCTCGTACTAAATCTCCCCTTCCGGAACCAGAGCCAACCCCCATTAGATCTGAATATCCTGATTTGGCGCCACTTCAGACTTCCGGTCAAGCTTCTTCTAGCTCGGCTCGAAGTGTTTTATTTACTACCTTTTCCCAAAACCAAGCTCCCACACCCTCATGTTTTATTACCCCCCGACCGGAACCTCTAACTGACGCCCCTCCACGTAGCCCCATACTAACCCGACAACTGACCGGTACCCAACAATTAAAACATTATCAGATGCCTCTTCGTCTGAATCCCGGGTCAGCCTATATCGATGCCGCAGGTCAAATGGCACATGCTGACCCAGTCTTCGTATATGTCCCGTTCACGACAACCGATCTCTTGAATTGGAAGACCCACAATTCCTCGTATACTGAGAAACCACAAGCTATGACTGATCTGTTCACCTCAATAGTTCAGACACATAACCCGACATGGGCTGATTGCCAGCAGTTATTAATGACTTTGTTTAACAATGAGGAAAGGACAAGGATTAACCAAGCGGCCATTAAAGCGCTAGAGGATAAAGCCCGTGCTTTGAATCAAGCCAATCCATCAGCATGGGCCGCAACACATTATCCTAACACCGATCCCGACTGGAATGTAAATGGTGCTGATATGGTTCAACTCAGAGCCTATAGAGACGCTATAATTGCTGGCATGAAAGCTGGAGGAAAGAAAGCCATTAATATGTCGAAGACAGTTGAGGTGATTCAGAAAAGTGATGAAGCGCCCAGTGTCTTTTATGACCGATTATTGGAGGCATACCGCTTGTATACCCCCTTTAATCCGGAAGACGCAGATAATTCCCGAATGGTGAACTCCGCCTTTGTCAGCCAAGCTTACGGAGATATTAAGCGCAAGCTACAGAAGTTAGAAGGGTTTGCAGGTATGTCTATCACCCAACTAATGGAGGTAGCGAATAAAGTATACATGAATAGGGAAACAGAAAGTAAGAAAGAGGAAGAGCGCAAGATGCGTAGAAAGGCAGATATGCTAGCGGTAGCGATCGCAGGCGTAGATAGACGGGGCCCAGATAGAGGCGATAGTAAGTGGAATGAGGAACCTCTAAGTAGAAATCAGTGCGCATACTGTAGGGAAGAAGGGCATTGGAGAAATGAGTGTCCGCGAAGAGAACAGTGTGAGAGAGACAGACCTAGGACAGGTTATGGAAACTTTAGAGGCAGAGCGAGAGGTAGAGGAGGCCCCGGAGGGAGTAATGGTAATAGAGGGAGCAATGGGAACAGAGGAAGTGTTAGGGAAGATAGGTATTTCCCAGCAGCGCAAAGGTCCCGCGATAGAGAAGGCAGGGACTTTGTAGGATTGGCTGACACGGTCATGGAGGACTATTGATACCAACCGGGCTCCATCCCCCTTGGTCGAGCGGAGCCTATGGTCGATGTATCAATAGGGGGAAAAAGGAGTGCGTTCATGATCGACACTGGTGCTGAACATTCAGTGGTGACTAATCTAGTTGCTCCTCCATCTGGAAGGACTATTACTGTAATAGGAGCAACTGGAAGAAGTGCTGAAAAACCGGTTCTTAAAAGTCGACTCTGTACATTGGGAGGCCACGTAGTAAAACATCAATTCCTTTATATGCCTGAATGTCCAGTCCAATTGCTGGGACGTGATATGCTATCTAAATTACAAGCGCAGATTACGTTCCTACCAAATGGAACAACATCCTTAAAGTTTAATGGACCTTCAGGTATTATGACATTATCCGTACCAAAGGAAGAAGAGTGGCGACTTTATACAGCGTTGACTAGCCAAAACCCTAGGAGTGATGAGTCCTTATTCAACATACCAGGAGTTTGGGCAGAGAACAACCCACCAGGACTGGCCCGCAATATTCCACCTATTAAAATCGAACTAAAACTTGGGGTTTATCCAGTGAGCCTAAGACAATATCACATCCCGCAGAAGGCTAAGAAGAACATCCAATCTTATCTGGATAAGTTCATACGGTATGGTATCCTAAAATTCTGTACTTCCCCCTGGAACACCCCATTGCTGCCTGTTCAAAAGCCCGGTACAGATGAGTATCGACCTGTGCAGGACTTGAGAGCAGTCAATGATGCGGTTGTTAGTATACATCCAGTTGTACCCAATCCATATAACCTGCTTGCTTTAATTCCGGGCGGGGCTACTTACTTTACAGTCTTAGACCTCAAAGATGCCTTCTTTTTCCTCCGAATTGCCGCAGAAAGTCAATGTATTTTCGCTTTCCAATGGGAGAACGCTGTAACGGGCTCAAAACGCCAAATGACTTGGACAAGACTGCCCCAAGGGTTTAAAAATTCACCTACCCTATTTGGTTCAGCTCTAAGTCAAGATCTACTGGATTTCGAGTCCATCCCAGGAGAGTGTGTATTGTTACAGTATGTAGATGACTTGTTGATAGCAGCAGTTACAAAAGAAATATGTCAGCAAGCAACGCACGATCTACTACACATTCTCTGGAAGGCAGGATACAAGGTGTCTAGAAAGAAGGCTCAGTTGTGTTTGCCAACTGTCAAATATCTGGGATTCCATATCTCTGAAGGTCAAAGAATTATGGGGCCAGAGAGAAAAGAAGCTGTGTGCCAAATACCGATACCCAAGAATAGAAGACAAGTGCGAGAATTCTTGGGGGCAGCAGGCTTCTGTAGGATATGGATTCCCAGCTACGCGATACTGGCAAAACCTCTGTATGCAGCTATCAAAGGTACAGAGCACGACCCCTTCTTATGGACTCAAGAACAGCAAACGGCATTTGAAGATGTGAAGAAGGCTTTGATGAGTGCCCCAGCATTAGGTCTACCTGATCACACACGACCATTCTACCTGTATGTACATGAGCAAAGAAGAATGGCTGTGGGAGTATTGACACAGTACTTGGGATCATGGCAAAGACCTGTTGCCTACATGTCTAAGCAACTGGATGCAGTGGCCAGCGGACTTCCACCTTGTCTAAGAGCCGTAGCTGCAGCCGCCCTGCTAGTAGCTGAAGCCGATAAACTCACTCTGGGTCAAGAACTTTATGTACGAGTTCCACATGCAGTACAGACGTTGTTGGATTACAAAGGAAATCATTGGTTTAGTAACAGCCGTATGACCAAGTATCAAGCAATGTTGTGTGAAAACCCAAGAGTGCATTTAGAGACTGTAAACACCTTAAATCCAGCTACCCTTTTGCCACAACCTACTGAAAGTCAACATGATTGTTTGGAAGTAATGGATGAAGTATTTTCAAGTAGACCAGATCTTCGTGATTTTCCCATCCAGAACCCCGATGTTCAATATTATACCGACGGCAGTAGTTATGTGAAAGAAGGGATCCGCTATGCAGGATATGCAGTAACAACAATAGACAAGGTGATAGAAGCTCGGCCACTGGCGAAAGGAACATCAGCACAAAAGGCAGAATTGATAGCACTGACACGAGCGTTACAATTGGCTGAAGGTTTAAGAGTGAACATCCACACGGACTCCAAATATGCGTTTTTAACCACTCATGCCCACGGAGCTTTGTATAAAGAAAGAGGACTATTGAATTCAGAAGGCAAAGAAATCAAGTACGCAGCTGAAATCCTACAACTATTGGAAGCAGTGTGGGAGCCGAAAGAAGTCGGTATCATACATTGTCGAGCGCATCTGAGAGGAGATGGTGATGTAACCAAGGGAAATCGGATGGCAGACAGTACAGCTAAGCGTGCCGCTGAATCGGGAAGACAAGAGTATGTGGGGCATATAGCTGCTCTTATACCAACTCCACTGTCTCAATGGACTCCAGTTTATACAGCTCAAGAAGAGGAGTGGTTAAAGACTGAACCTGGAAAGTATTTGGAGAGCAAATGGTATCAGTTAGAAGATGGAAGAATAGTCATTCCAGCATCACTAGCGGTAGAAATTGTCCAAAATTATCACAACGGGACACATTCTGGGAGAGACAGCACAGAGGAATCTCTCAGAAAACATTTCTACATACCAAGATTGTCCAACTTGACTCAGGCCATTGTACGAAGATGTGTAACGTGTGCTAAAAATAATGCAAGACAAGGACCAGTAAAGCCACCAGGAGTCCAGTTTATGGGGGGACTCCCCATGTCCGATTTACAAATTGACTATACAGTGATGCCTAAATCGGGTGGACATCGTTACCTGTTGGTAATTGTGTGCACCTATTCAGGCTGGGTAGAAGCATGTCCTACTCGTACAGAGAAAGCAGGAGAAGTTGTGAGATTCCTGCTACGAGAAATTATACCCCGATATGGACTACCCTGCTCTATAGGATCGGACAATGGTCCAGCTTTTGTTCATCAGTGCCTACAACAACTGACTCATATGCTTGGTATAAAGTGGAGGCTTCATACGGCATATAGACCCCAGAGTTCTGGTAAGGTAGAGAGAATGAATAGAACTATTAAGAATCAGTTGGCTAAAATGTGTCAGGAAACCCAACTTAAATGGAACGTTCTCTTACCCATAGCTCTATTGCAAATTCGCAGTACCCCTACCAGAAGGATGGGCCTCTCTCCTTTTGAAATCATGTATGGGCGACCACCTCCCGTACTTGGTAACTTAAGGGGGGACTTGAGTCAGTTGGGAGAAGGAATTACCCGGCAGCAGGTTGTAGAGTTGGGTAAGACTATGGAGGAGGTACAGAAATGGGTACAAGATAGATTACCTGTGAATATTTATCCCCCAGTTCATAGTTACCACCCAGGAGATCAAGTGTGGATTAAAGAGTGGAATAATGTACCGTTAGGGCCCAAGTGGAGAGGTCCTTATGTTGTTCTTTTGTCTACCCCTACAGCGATAAAAGTAGCCGAAGTGACTCCGTGGATACATCACTCCAGGGTTAAACCAGCAGCAGTCGATTCTTGGCAAGTTACAGCAGATCCAGAGAATCCTTGCAAGATCCGGTTAAAACGCACGACTCAGTCGGAGTAACGAAGAACTTTTGTGGATTACAAAATGTTATTGTTTCAGGGATTTGGTGCGTGAGTGAGAAGGCCATAATAAAGCCTGTCCGCCCACCGACGTATAGTGTATAAGCCAGGGAAAGTCTCGAAGGGACTCCTGTGAAGACGAGCAGAACTCCATTCCCTGCAGCCCTTACATCCTGGAAGCTGAGGTGCCTTCGCACGGACGAAGACTGAGGATGACGGCGAAAGATGTGTTCTTGATAATGTTTATTTATGTGTATTTTTATATTCAGGAAGGTAGAGGTACCGACACTCCTAGCTGTGAGGTATGCATTACACTACACTACAAGAACAGGTAACCATATTTCCCAAACCCTAATTTGGCATTCACAATACGAGTGTAAAGGAGATGTATCAAGATGTAGATACCTAAATATAGAATATAGTGTGTGCCATTTAGGAGTAGGAGAACCTAAGTGCTTCAGTCCGGAGTATCAACCTCGTACAATTTGGTTGACTCTCAGGAATGGAGATCCTCAGGGGACCCTAATTAACAAGACAGTATTAGAATCCGTATATTCTTCGGGTGTTCTGCTATTTGATGCGTGTAAGGCGATATCAAGTGGTAGAAAGCCGTGGAATTTATGTGGGGATCTTAGATGGGAGAGGACGTATGGGTCTAACGATAAATAGTCCTAGATGCCCAAATAGAGATTATAACTTTTGCCCATATTGGTCTTGTGTGGGGTGGGCAACTTGGGGACAGACAGTAGACAAGGACATGATAGTGACTAAGTTGCCTACCAGCCCATATTGTAAGTCTATGGAATGCAATCCAGTCCATATACTTATAAATAACCCCGACAAGTTCTTAGACAAATATGGTAATTTATTTGGGTTTCAAATATATGGGACGGGTTTAGATCCTGGGACAGTATTGTTTATAGGGATAGAGACTGATACGGTATCCTCCCAAACTCATCAAGTATACCATTCCTTTTATGAAGAGATGAGCATAGATAATAAGATCCCCCATAATGCTAAAAACCTGTTCATTGATTTAGCCGAAAGTATTGCCGGTAGTCTTAATGTTACCAACTGCTATGTGTGTGGAGGTACTAACATGGGAGACCAATGGCCTTGGGAAGCAAAGGAGGTAATGTCCGGTTCTGAGGCAGTTGACCAATTAATATCTACACAAGCCGATTATCATATGAGTGTTAGAGGTAAATCTGAGTGGAGATTAAAGACCTCCATCATAGGTTATGTTTGCATAGCAAGGACAGGAATAATGTATAATACTTCTGTAGGAGAATTAACTTGTCTAGGGCAAAAAGCTTATGATGATGATACAAAGAATACAACTTGGTGGTCAGCTTCAAATGTCTCAGAACCATCTAACCCGTTTGCTAGATACGCCAATTTAAAGGATGTGTGGTTTGATCTATCCATCACATCTACCTGGAGAGCCCCAGCAAATTTGTACTGGATCTGTGGTAAGAAAGCCTATTCGGAGTTGCCACAGGACTGGGAAGGGGCATGTGTGTTGGGTATGCTCAAACCATCCTTCTTCTTGTTACCTATTGAAACAGGTGAGACTTTAGGTGTTAAAGTATATGATGTGAATCATAGGAAGAAAAGGGGATCCATAGAGATAGGCGCCTGGGAAGATAATGAATGGCCTCCCCAGCGTATTATAGATTATTATGGGCCAGCCACGTGGGCAGAAGATGGTACCTTTGGTTATAGAACCCCTATTTATATGCTCAACCGTATTATAAGATTACAGGCGGTGGTTGAGATTATTACTAACGAGACATCACAAGCGCTCAATCTTCTAGCGAAGCATAATACCAGGATGAGGACAGCAGTCTACCAAAATAGATTAGCCTTGGATTACCTTTTGGCAGTAGAGGGAGGTGTATGTGGGAAGTTTAACCTGAGCAATTGCTGTCTTCAAATAGATGACGAAGGGCAAGCAATAGCTGAGCTTACTAGCCATATGGTTAAACTAGCGCATGTGCCTACTCAGGTATGGAAAGGGTATAATCCAAGTAGTTGGTTTGGTAGCTGGTATGAGTGGTTTGGAGGGCTTAAGGCAGTGGTAGGTGGAGTCCTACTGATTTTAATGTTGTGTCTACTCCTGCCGTGTCTTATACCCTTAGTAGTTAGGTCTGTGCAAAGCCTGATAGAAAATATAGCAGAGAGGAAGGCTGCTGCACAGATAATGGCAATTTATAAATATGAGGCTCTAGATCAGGGAGAACCAATGCAGGAAGATGAGTGTTGAAGATTCACATCATAAGATAAGTCTGGTCTGGTTCAAGGTAACTTGCGGTGTATGCAAACCAAGGTTAAGTGATGCCTCAAGTAATTGTGAAATATCAAGAGGCATCAAAGGGGGGAATGTGGTGGAATCTCGGTAAAAATAAATTTAGTAGGCCGAGATTACCACGTGGCATGTGTACGTGCACATGCTGACGTATCGATCAGTTGGTTGCACGAGGCAAGATACGATCAGTAGTGTACGGAGCATGTGCAAGAATACAGGATGTAGTATTCCCCTCCTCCGTTGTTCTGGACAGGCCATGCGGTCAAGCAGGAAGTTAATTCTTATTTGTATTGATTGGTCAAGAGAATGTGCGGGTGGAGCTTAATATGGGAGGAGTTATGTGCCTATATAAGGAGCCTGCACTATTGTCCGGGGCTCAGAACTTGCTGTATTTTGGTGACGTTAGTCCCTCTGAGTCCCGATCGGTGATCCAATAAAGAATCTCTTCCTTCCTGAAGAAACCTGTGTCCATCTCTCTGTGCTTTGCTTCCGTCAGTTTCTCCGGTATCAGTTAGGGTAAACTTACTAAGAGCAGTGAAGATAAAGGGACAGAGTATCAGAAGAGTCGTAGTGAACATGCCAATGGTCAAGACAGGCATCATTCAGGAAATGGTCATACAAAGCCAGTTCAAAAATCAGGAAGAAGCACATAAAACAATAGCCACAGCACCCAGAACTCTCCAAAGAGGTCTAAACCACAAACGAACACTGAGCAGGAGGTCTGACTATTTAAAACCATTCCCATTGTAAGTCTGACTCATTCATGTGCAACTTGTGCTAAATGACGCACAAAGGTGCAGGGGTTGCATTTGTGAACGACATATGCGATGGAAGTTCCCTTGCTGTGGCCTTTTGGAGAGGCTTAAAAGCACACAGAATATGGGACCAGTCACAGGAGCCCCTAAAACGGGCCCCGGACACTTACTGTGCTTAGCAGCTGGTCTCCAGGGATCGCCTGAACGGGAGATACCATTAAACAACCTGGAACTGTTCATCGGATCAGGACCGTGCCTTGGTCCGGTCAATCTTTAAGCAGGTATCGCTCGATTACGCTACCCCCAAATAGAAATGCCCAGTGTTTGTTTTCCAAAGCACATGCAAATTTAATGACGCACTTGCATTACGTTTGCATATCTCTTGTCTCTGGTGTCCCCATAAGTGTGTGTAGAAGGGGCTGTTTGTGGTGAAGTGTGTAAAGGGGTATGTTTGTGCTTTATTATCTGCAGATAGGGACTGTAGTGTGTTCACGCATTCATATGTATAGGGGCTGTAGAGATTGTGCATGTGTTGATAGGGGCTGTGTGTGTGTCTTATTCTTTTTATACTGGCGCAACCTGTTGTTTGTACTATTTGTTTAGTTCTTGTTGGGGCTTAGAGAGGTCCCCAGTTTGCTTCCTTCATGTGTTGTGTATCAAGGAGCTATAGTGTGTATGTATGTATGTATGTATGTATGTATAGAGCCTGTAGAGTGTGTGCATGTGTATCTATGGGGTGCAGTGTGTGAGTGTATGTGTATTGTCGTTGTATTGTGCGTGTTTCAAGGAGCTGTATTACGTTTTTTATTTTTTAACATTCCCTCCTTAACCCCTTAAGGACACATGACATGTGTGACATGTCATGATTCCCTTTTATTCCTGAAGTTTGGTCCTTAAGGGGTTAAAGCTGCACTGTCACACCGTACTTACCTTTTCACAATCATTTCTTCTTCTCTTCCAACCTTCCTTGTTCCTAGTGTCTTTTTCACATTTTTCATCTATTGCTAACTAAAAACATAAGACAAAGTAGGGATTACTTTATGTATTTTTCCTACACCTGACTTTCTTAGACACTGGGTGAAGCTACACTATCAATCCCAATAACTGTCACCAGTACGGGCTGTAGAGAATTGGTTCTGTCTATAGAGGATCCTGCGGTATAACAGGATCCTCTATAGCCTCAAATCTGTACTCCGTGTTGTACAGCATTGGCTTTGGCTCCTGGCTGAAGCTCCAAGAACTGAAGAGGATCCACTGGGGTGCCTCCAGATACCAGGATGTCAATTTTAAAAAATTGCATAAGGCATCTGTGACAGATCCACCTGTCTTTTAAAATACTTTTATTCCCCTTGGTTTTTCTATTTGTTCGGTTACTTGCCTGTCTGTACACCCCGTTCGTTTATTTTCCTAACTACCGAATGAACTGCCGATCGGCCGGCCACCCAGCATGGACGTGTGCTGCTGGTTAACCTCTTGGCCTTATTAGAACATTGTGGTTAACCGCAGACACCTCCTAATTATCAACGGTATGCTGGGTGGTCGTCGCTCGTATCCCGACCACGAGGCGGCAGCCATCTTGGATGCACGAATGATCAGCGGTGTTCGTTGATGATTTCCTGGAACTGAAAACGGACACTATTTCTCCCAAACACCGCTGAAACTGCTGACCTCCCTTCTCTGCCTTCCAGCATATGAACGCCGGTCCGTTCGGTACTTTTCTGCACGAAATGGCTTAACCCAGATAGCCATCCCATGAAACCCATTCGTATACAGAAAGATAATGTGAAATACTTTGGCTTCATGGCGATTGAACTGTGTTTATAGGATCTGAGCGCCATTCGGTAATAATGTGCGCTCAGATCTAAGCTATCTGGGGATACGTTAAATGTGGTTATTCTATTCGTGTAATGTGGAGTTATAGATTTTTATTTATTATTATGTACAAAATGGAGTTTAGCCTCTATCCGTGGAGATAATTGGATTACGTCCCAATTATCTCCAGGATAGAGAGGAGGGTTGTGTTTATGTTTGTGCCACTTTGATTGGCTACTGTATCCATATTGTCCCAGTCTTCCATCTGGTCTCCTAGGGGAGTGTTCACCAGGTCGGAGACCTGCATAAATACCGGGCAGGTAGCCCTCAATAAATCAGATCTCTGCTTAACCCTCAATACGGAGCTTGTACTTGGGGTATTGGATTTGCATGGTTTACTCGTTCGGCTGTTTGGTTTGTGAAGGATTTAGTATGGTTCCTGTTTGGCTAATTGGAGCTTTTGTTAGCTGCTTCTCTATTCAGAAAGGGAACATCTTCAGCGGTATTAACCCCTATTATACCTGGGTGTACCGTAACAACATTCATCACCTTAGTTATAAGTTATAACAGTGGACCCCTTAGCAAATCATTTTTGATATTCCTATCCTTATTGTGAGTTGTCTCCACCCAATTATTATTTAAAAGTAGTTCATACGAAAATAATCAGCAGAAAATTATGGGGATCCAATTGGCAAGAATAGCATTTCGGCCAGCAACTGCCAAAGTTAACAATAAAACTCTGGAACATTTTCAACGTCCAACCCAATTGTTATCAGAAAAAAATGCCAAAGAGCACCCACTCAGCTGTCAACATAAAGACAAATTCTAAAATGTCCTTGCTAAAGGTGTGTATTGTGGTACATAAGGGGGTTGTTTGGGACAGTGCCATAAACAATGGATCATGTATAACACTGTCTGGGGAAACCCCTGCTTTTAAACATAATAAGGTAGTAATTGTCAGGATTACTGATTGATGCAGCATGTAGAACTGTGTCACACCTAGGACTAAAAGGTAACGTCTTACTGGGCATTGATGTACATCAATTAAGTTTCCTGCCATCAGGGCCTTGCATGAAAAGTTCTTCTTGTTACATTTGATCGTAATATCAAGGAGGAATCTATTTTATTATTCCCAGAGTTGTATCCATCACACCTAAGAGCTGTCACCTTAAGGTTCTTAGGTGCGGAAGTTTTCCAGGCGTATAGGACAAGCACTCCTCATATGTCCCTTCCTACCGCAGTATAGGTATAGACCCTCTTTTCTCCTATATTGTCTTTCTGCCTCTGACAGTCTCGTGACACCCAACTGCATAGGCTCTGGTTCGCACTGCACAGTGAGGTCAAGAACAATAGGTCTGGAGAAACAATGTGCTAATGACATAGCAACACGTCTGGTTCTATTTCTGGTAGTTTCTCTGGTTCTTAATCTATTATCAATTTGCATGATAAAGATGCTAAATTCATTAAATTTTTTATAGATCTTTGGTAGCAATCTCGTCCAGAACTGCTTCGGATAATACTTTTTTAAATGCAGAGATTAACCCGCTATTGGTCCAGTTGACCTCAGAAGCCAAGGTGCGAAATTTTATGGCATAATCTGAGATAGACCGGTTCCCCTGTTTGATATGCATTATGGAGGCGTCATCCTCCCTGCCTAATGGTTCGAATGTTAATTTAAATTCTGCAATGAATTTCTGGTAATTATGTGCTATACTCCTATTACTTTCCCATAATGGATTGGCCCAAGCTAAGGCTTTACCTTAAAGTTTGTTTATTAAGTAACCAATCTTAGCTCTATCCGTGAGAAAAGAGCTAAGATTGGCCTCAAAATGAAACTCAATTTGATTCAGGATTCCCCGGCATTCTTGAATATTACCATCAAAATGCGGGTGAGGAGATAGGGACATAGTAGGTGCCTTATGTACTATAGGTGGAGGTACACTAGGCGGAGGTGACATAGTTAGAGAAGCTGCAGGCTATAGATGCGCTGCTTTAGTAAGAAGCCTGAGCAAATTGATCCATACGGTGATCATTCTCCTCTAGCTTTCTCTCCGAAGCTACTATGTGCTGACACAATTCTACAGGATCTATGGCCATGTCGTAATGTCAGGATTACGGATTGATCCAGCACGTAAAACTGTATCACACCTAGGACTAAAAGGTAACGTCTTACTGGGCCTTAGAATGGGGGACTTAACATGCCAAAGATACTAGCCGAGGTCAGGGACACAGAATGGGACGCAACAATAAGGGTCAGCCAAAAGTCAGGGATACCAGAATACAGGGAAGTCAAACAAAGCCAAAGTCAATAACCAGATATAAATGCTCAGGAACACACTCTCGGACAACCACTAAGGGAAACCATGACAGGGCAATGAGGAAAAGTAAAACTGAGTTTAAATAAGCCCTATACAAATTTGATTGGCCGAAAATCGGCCTTTGACCCCAGAACGTGTGCACGCGTCTCCCGCGTGATGTCACACGCACGCCGACGTCGTCACTAGCGTGGGTGGATGTGGGATTATAATAAGGCGTGGATCCACAGCGGCCGGCATCCATTAACATGTTGCAGGAGTCAGTCATACAGACGCACGGCTGCTGAGCGCAAATTCCGCAAGGTGAGGAGGAATATGTTGCAGTAATATAGGCCCAATGTAAGATCCTGAATGACGTCTCCAAATAAGAGGTTTAGTCAGAAACAGTGGCGTACATACCAGGGTCGCCCTGCGACCCAGTATTTACCCACTGTGGCCAGCCTCTTCCCCTGGGGGGGCCCAGGAGCCGGCCACCTCAGGGCCCCCAGAGGCTCCGGTATCAGTACGCGGCGCGCGAGGGAGCTGAAGAGGGAGCACTCAGGGGAAAGTGCTCCCTCGCGCGCCCGCCAGCCCGGTGATACCACGGCCAGCAGCAACACCACCACTGGACCCCAGGGAATCCCCTCAGCACTTCTAAAGGTAGGGAGGCTGGGGGGATTAAATTTTTTTTTTTTTTTAAATGCGTGTGAGTGTTAGTGAGTGTGTGTGTTAGTGAGTGTTAGTGAGTGTGTGTGTGTGTTAGTGAGTGTGTGTGTGAGTGTTAGTGAGTGTGTGTGTGTGTTAGTGAGTGAGTGTGTGTGTCTGTTAGTGTGAGTGTGTGTGTGTTAGTGTTAGAGTGTGTATCTGTTAGTGTTATAGTGTGTGTGTGTGTGTTAGAGAGTGTGTGTCTGTTAGTTTTAGTGAGTGTGTGTGTTCGTGAGTGTGTGTTAGTGTTAGAGTGTGTGTCTGTTAGTGTTAGAGTGTGTGTGTGTGTGTTAGTGTGTGTGTGTGTTAGTGAGTGTGTGTGTGAGTGAGTGTTAGGGAGTGTGTGTGTTAGTGAGTGTGTGTGTGTTAGTGTGTTAGTGAGTGTGTGTGTGTTAGTGTGTTAGAGAGTGTGTGTGTCTGTTAGTGTGAGTGTGTGTGTGTGTTAGTGTTAGAGTGTGTGTCTGTTAGTGTTATAGTGTGTGTGTGTTAGAGAGTGTGTGTGTCTGTTAGTTTTAGTGAGTGTGTGTGTGTTCGTGAGTGTGTGTTAGTGTTAGAGTGTGTGTCTGTTAGTGTTAGAGTGTGTGTGTGTGTGTGTGTTAGTGCGTGTGTTAGAGAGTATGTGTGTCTGTTAGTGTTAGTGAGTGTGTGTGTTAGTGAGTGTGTGTTAGTGTTAGAGTGTGTCTCTGTTAGTGTTATAGTGTGTGTGTTAGAGAGTGTGTGTGTCTGTTAGTGTTAGTGAGTGTGTGTTAGAGAGCGTGTGTGTGTTAGTGTTAGAGTGTGTGTCTGTTAGTGTTATAGTGTGTGTGTTAGAGAGTGTGTGTGTCTGTTAGTTTTAGTGAGTGTGTGTTAGTGTTAGAGTGTGTGTCTGTTAGTGTTAGAGTGTGTGTGTGAGTTAGTGTGTGTGTTAGAGAGGGCGTGTGTCTGTTAGTGTGTCAGTGAGTGTGTTACTGTGTGTGTCTGTAAGTGAGTGAGTGTGTGTGTCTG
The DNA here is from genome assembly GCF_036172605.1 of Pelobates fuscus. Lineage (NCBI taxonomy): Eukaryota > Metazoa > Chordata > Amphibia > Anura > Pelobatidae > Pelobates > Pelobates fuscus. The sequence continues at coordinate 80,704,912 of NC_086324.1, forward strand.
TTAGCTAGTGTGTATGCGTCTGTTCATGAGAGTGTGTATGTCTTAAGCACTTACCTTTCTCCAGCGCCGGACACCCTTGGCGCTGGGGATCTCTCCGCCACTCAGTTCCGAATTCGCATGCAAACCGCCCATAGGAAAGCATTACTCAATGCTTTCCTATGGACGTTCAGCGTCTTCTCACTGTGATTTTCACAGTGAGAATCGCAGAAGCTCCTCTAGCGGCTGTCAATGAGACAACCACTAGAGGCTGGATTAACCCTCAGTGAAACATAGCAGTTTTTCTGAAACTGCTATGTTTTCAGCTGCACGGTTAAAACTAGAGGGACCTGGCTCCCAGACCACTTCATTGAGCTGATGTGATCTGGGTGTCCGTAGTGGTCCTTTAAGTGTATGTCTATCTGCATGCACTGGCGTACATACCGCGGTCGCAGCCCTGTGACCCCTCTGACCAGGTGCCCACCGCCACTTCGCGCAGAGTAAGGGGGGGGGGAGGGGGCGGTGGGGCACGGATCAGTTTTCCCACCGGGGCTCCATGGGTTGTGTGTACGCCACTGGTCAGAAATGTATTTATAAACCAGGATGGGGTTGATAGGAAGTTGTTTTGAAACGTCCCATAATACTCTGAAAAATATAACAAAGTGGGTAATGACCACTATAACATCATAGTAAAGATTGAGATACCTACTAACCATCTCTTATCTCATTTTGCATTATGGTAAAGTGGGGGACAAAAATCCATATCAATACCTTTTTCCCAGTATAATGATTGCCTCCTCTAGAGTTTTAAAGGGGGAAGATTAACATATATCCAAGATATATGACATACAAAAAATTGGGGAATTTCATTATTTGCATTCATATTCTTTATGATAGGTCAGTACTGTCCAAACCACCATTTGTAATTATATTTTTTAGGCCATTTTCATTGGGCAACTTCTACAAATCTTCTTTATATATACTAAATGAATAAATTATAAACAGGAAACAGACAGGATTTATGAGCAGTAGATTTTATTAATTGTTTTTATTCTATTCTACTTCAGCCACTCAGGTGCTGAAAAGTGAATCTATTGATCTATTGTAGAAGTAATCCTTTTATATTTGATTTTCTATGGGCTTTCTTTTTCTTTTAACTATCAAAACCATCAGCATAGGAACCAAAGGTGAGAGTCTCTCATAATAATCCCAGCCCCAACAAGGGGGCATACAGTTTCCTAGGGGGTCTATTAATAGTATGGGTTAAACAACTTACAAAAAAATCTTTTAGGATGTTATTTTTCTTATCTTTCTTAAACAGTGAAACATATGATTTTAAACGCTACACCAGATTATATTTTGGGGGTGGGAATGATTCCTAAACTCATGGTTCCCTGGTTCCTAAACTCATGAGCTACATTTATCCACTCTATCATCAGATTAATAGTTTTCCTTTAACCCCTTAAGGACACATGACATGTGTGACATGTCATGATTCCCTTTTATTCCAGAAGTTTGGTCCTTAAGGGGTTAAGCCATTTTTTTTCATCTTTTTTGAAATGTATTAAATGTAACTTACTTCTCTCTAAATTATTATTATTATTAGTATTGTGAATGTATTTTACCGTCCTCATTTTTGTACACTAACAGCATATACTCACACATGCTCTGCTACATTACATAAAAATACTATACCAACACGTTAAGATGGATTCCCTCTACTCCTATCAGATTTCATTCCACTCCATTGAAACCAAGTAATTTACAAAATCTTAAATAAAAAAAAGGCATTAACATTTTATAATTTATTAAGTATATTTTACAAATTACATTCTCTAGGAGATCTTATTACAAATATGGTCTGGAAACAGACAAAATGTGGGGTTCCTCTTAACTCACGAAGAATCATCCTGCAGAGCTCAGGATAGGAAAAACCTCCTGTACAATAAACCTCTGGTTCACTATGGCTGGAAAGACTGCCAAACCCTCTGGGAAACAAGAGGCATACAGAAAGTGTTTATTAGATGCAGAGATTATTCTTTTAATAGTATTTAACTTCATCTATAGACAGGCAGACTGAAGAAACTCCAAAATTTGATAAAGGTTAGGTCTTAGTTTTCAGACACATCCAGAAGGGATATAGATATTTATGCCTTTGAGATAGCCTGACACCGATGGATCAGATATAATCGAGGAAATGTGCAGGAATTTGTAAGCAGTTATAGTAGCTCCCACCACAGAGTTCCAAAGCTGCTACACTTGACAATGTCCTTCTGCTCAGTCTCTCGGCTTCCTCCAGCCCCAGTTCCAATGAGCAAACTTCTTCCTTGGGGCTGGTATTAAGCGGAGAGCATCAGTGGACACTCTAAGCCCATCACTGGCGTCCAAGGGAAAGGTTTCTGCACTGGAGCTGGGGTGAGAGGAAGAGGCAGAGGGGTCGAGCAGATGGCGTTGTCAACAGAACATTAGGGTTAAGCATTTGAAAACAATTTAACCATTCAGGTAAGTGACTGAGATAAAGATTTTATGGTGCCTAAAATGGTCTTTTAATTAACATTGGATACCAGTCTGTCCTGGCATAGCCAGAAAATGCCATGTAAGTTAAATTAGCACACAGTATCACACATGCAAGCATGTGTGCAACCATTACATCTAGATACTTAGAGTATCATGGGTATCATGACGTTGCCCAGAAAGTGATTCAACAAGTAAATTTAACCTTAAAAAATTGCATTTCCGTTTTAATTTTGTCTTATAGAACAGCTTTGTTTAATTGTCCCATGTAATAAAAATATATCATAATGTACTGGTGATTATAGATGAATTGCAGATATTTATAGTTTGGGAATGAAAAACTTGAAAAGGAAATACATCCATTCTTTTAATTCTGTGTTGCATAGGAAATTAATATTTTTTTCTGTTGCTGAAATGCTTTGACATTTAAGGAACAAATTCCTCTATTGATGAGAATTCATTCCAAACACTTAGCACTACAGCAATAGAGTAGGGAGCTTTCTCAAGCCACTTTGTTTGGACCTTTGTTAAACAGGGAGATTGTCTATGAAGTGGCATTTCACCCAAGTGATTCTCCTATTTAAGGAATGTATTGCTTTTTGGGCGGTTGGATGAGTACAGGAATGGACAGAAAGGAGAGAGGGAAAAGTGCATTAGACATGCACATACATAAAGTTCCCATTCGCTCCGCTATTGCACACAGACACTTGTACGCACGGACATACAAATACATAGCTTGAAAGTCCTTTCTTCCACTAATGGGATTGGCACTGCTCAAAGCAGTCTGCTTGGCCATTGTCTGCAACCACTGCAAAAGAAACATTATTGAAAGACTATTCAGGGTCCCCAACGAGGCGGGGATGCAGAATAATTATCTGAGACTCTAAATTAACAAGGGTCTCTCTACTCTTTGTCTCTGTTGGTTTAATAAGGCTTGCTAATGGGGCCTGTGGGAGATGAGGTGTACTAATGGCACTAAACAATACTTGTTTTTTTCTCTTGTTATGTGTGGTGGCTTTCTGGAAACTGACAGCAGAACCATAACTTGCCATTTTGCACTGTGACCCGGAGTCTAGTTGGATTTAAAAAGGAGATAATAGTAAAAGCAGGCATTTGCCCACCACCCTAATACTCTGTGGTCATCATGACTATTTTGTCATTGTTTCTGATGAAAGTTGAATAGTATTAATATTAATCATAGATGTTTATTAATGATACTGTAACAATTAAATATTCTATGGTCATACCACTGCTAGCATAGTTTTAATGAATATGTAAAATGATGTATTTGAACCCTATAACACAGCTTATGGTTGCTTCCGTTCCTCATTTAATAGAAACAGCAACCAGGAGTTGAATTCTGTATGCTGAAGAACTTGGACGCGTTCTGAGGCGTGAGACACCATCTATACTACATATTACTTGAAAAATATATTTTTTTCTTGTCCTATCTGTTCTCCCCTAAGATGTTTTGTCCCCTTCTACTATCAAGCAAACAGACTACACTAACGTTTGCAGGTGGCTGACCCAAGAAGGCAGCTAAAGTCGACTATGACGAGGTGACCAAGTACTCCTGGACACTTTTTCTGCACAACGTTATCTCCACTATCATGGTGACAGACATCAAGATTCTGGTTTTTGACTTTAGGAAAGACACCAGATTAGACGTAAAAAAAAAATCTCACAAGCAAGTTTAAAAGGGAACTGTTTTAATTACCGGTAGGTCCGCAAATTAACATGCTACAAAGAAAAGTTGGTAATGTTGTTGCTCATACAACACATTATCAGACCAGTACATGGCATTAGGAAAAGAGGTGTGTTTATTGGAAGTAAAGGAACACTATAGGCAGCTGAAACACTATAGCTTAATGTAGTGCTTCTGGCACAAAGATACTGTTCCTGCAGGCTGAGCAGTGTAACCACTCAATTTTGTGAGAAAAGCCAGTGTTTACATTGCTGCCCAATGCCACCTCTAGTGGCTGTCTCTTGGACAGCCACTAGAGGGGCTTCCTTGTTGCAGTCTGGAAACTTTGCATGGCCGACTTTGAGACTCTCCACACTTTGCATGGAGATGTCAAACATTCTCTATAGAGATTTATTGGAAGAGATAGACCAGCAGATGCACGGAGACTGGCGGGACTGAAGGTAAGTAAAATCTATTAATTTAACTTAATTAAGGGGGGGTACAACATAGCATTAGGAATACATGTTTTATATTCCTAGCACTAAGACAAAGCAACCCTACAACTGCCATGATTTAGAACCAACCAAACATCTTGCTGAGTGTCATAAAGGATGAAGTGTAACTACATTGAGCAGACCATCTTTTCCTATCCTATGCATTTGAAGTATCAGTGGTGGAACTACCGCCGTTGCAGCCGGTGCACCCATACACTTAGGGCCACCCAATGGCAAAAGTGTTCAGGGGCCCTGCCCTGTGTTTTCAGGGGCAGCATGGGAGGAAGTGGCAGCCGGTCACTTCCACCCAGGGAACACAGAGCTGCGTGGGAGGGAATCAGAGAGGAGGGGTGCAGAGTGGAAGAACCTCTGACTCTCAACAGTCTCAGACAGCCTAATTGGAGATCTCAATAAATTCAACATTAATTTAGTAATCAATGAAATAAAAGCTGATAGATGGGAAAATGTATGAAGAGAAGCACAAGATTGCAGGCTCGCTGATGACACTCAAAAGGTAGGAAACAGGAGAGTGACTTAACCCCTTAAGGACCAAACTTCTGGAATAAAAGGGAATCACGACATGTCACACATGTCATGTGTCCTTAAGGGGTTAAAATGTATACATTTTGCATGTATGTCTGTATGTGCGTCTATGTATATATCTGTGTTTGTGTGTCTATGTTTGTGTCTCTGTGTATGTCTGTGTAAGTGTGATATTGTCATACAAAATAAAATAACACACAGATACACAATGTTTTGTTAATATATTTTTCCTAGATTATACAGCTGCATCCCTATTGTCTCTCCCTCTATAAATATAAATATATATATATATATATATATATAGAGGGAGAGAGAGAGAGAGAGTCTGTATATCTATCTGTGTGTGTCTGTATCTATACCTGTGTGTCAATGTGTGTACCTGGGTGTGTCTTTATCAGTATGTGTGTCAGTAAGAGTGTCATTGTGTGTCTCTGTGTATCTGCATGTTTGTCAGTGTGAGTCTGTGTATTTGTATGTGTGTTAGTGTGTGTGTCAGTGAGTGTGTCTGTGTATTTATGTGTCAGTGTATCCAGATTTGTGTCAGTGTGTGTGTGTTTGTGTATCAGCGTGTGTTTGTGTGTCAGTGTGTGTGTATGTGTATCAGCGTGTGTTTGTGTGGCAGTGTATTTGTGTGCATACATCTCAGCATTTAGACTCCAACACTACATGCAAATATACCGCTGCATTCAAACTTCAACACTTAAAGGACCACTCTAGGCACCCAGACCACTTCAGCTTAATGAAGTGGTCTGGGTGCCAGGTCCTTCTAGGGTTAACCCATTTTTTCAGAAACATAGCAGTTTCAGAGAAACTGCTATGTTTATGAATGGGTTAAGCCTTCCCCCTATGTCCTCTAGTGGCTGTCTCATTGACAGCCGCTAGAGGCGCTTGCGTGCTTCTCACTGTGATTTTCACAGTGAGAGCACGCCAGCGTCCATAGGAAAGCATTATGAATGCTTTCCTATGTGACCGGCTGAATGCGCGCGCAGCTCTTGCCGCGCGTGCGCATTCAGCCGACGGGGAGGAGAAGAGGAGGATCGGAGGAGGAGAGCAGGAGGAGATCTCTCCGCCCAGCGCTGGAAAAAGGTAAGTTTTTACCCCTTTCCCCTTTCCAGAGCCGGGCGGGAGGGGGTCCCTGAGGGTGGGGGCACCCTCAGGGCACTCTAGTGTCAGGAAAAAGAGTATGCTTTCCTGGCACTAGAGTGGTCCTTTAATAAAGACACACATTCAATGGCAAACACTACACACATAAACCACTGCTTTCAACTGGCAAAAGTACATAAATACACACAACACTACACAAAAATACACCCTTACATGCACACACACATACTCCATACAAAAACATGCTTACATTCAAACATACAAACACTGCTCAGTGCTAAATACAATCCTGCAAAGATGAGCAAAAAGCATCTTACGAGTTGTACAACAGATGAGGATATACTTATTTTGGGGGCCCCAAAACATTATTTCACCAGAGCCCTCTCTACTTTAGTTCCTTCACTCTGAGTATATATTGAATATTCTATGTAACTTAGGCTTCAATGTGAATCTGAAATAATTTGCCATTTGTACCAGAATGTATCTTTCATTTCAAAGCACCACCTCATAGTGAACCATCAACATCTGCTCTCTAAATGTGTTTTCTTTTATTAGCATTATATCTGTAAACACATTTAGCTAGTAGGACCCACAACATTCAAAGTCACCAGGGAAGAAAGAGATCTAAAAGCAGAACAGAGAGCAGTAGAATGCATTTACACAACCTGAAAATGACACCTGGAAGCCTGCAATCTTGTGCTTCTCTTTGTTACATTTCCCCATCCCTAAGCTTTTATTTCATTGATTACTAAATTAGTGTTGAATTTAATGAGATCTCCCATTTTTATTTGTAGTCTGTTCTCTCTATCATTTCCTTTTTACATATCAGCATTACAAAGCCGCAGACAATATAAAAACCTCTTTTTACCGTAAACATTTCCTTTCATCTATTGCCATGGAAATGTTGCTCTGCCTTTTTGTTTTTATTCTTTTTCATTCCCTTCTTTTCAAGTCATCCTCTCCGGTGCATTACAATCACATAGAATTCTAATTAGGGATATTTATCTGTCATCAAAATACTTATCCCTTTAACCTTTTGCTACATTAGCTGTAGGTGTCATTACTGGCCTTTGGACACCGTCTTCATGGCAGTGTTGTTAAACTTTGGTTGGTTTTACAATGGTTTATTGAATAAACAACTGATGATCACAAGTAAATTGTTTATCACTAGTGATGTCGCGAACATAAAATTTTCCGTTCGCCAACGACGAACGCGAACTTCCGCAAATGTTCGCGAACGGGCGAACCGCCATAGACTTCAATAGGCAGGCAAATTTTAAAACCCACAGGGACTCTTTCTGGCCACAATAGTGATGCAAAAGTTGTTTCAAGGGGACTAACACCTGGACTGTGGCATGCCGGAGGGGGATCTATGGTAAAACTCCCATGGAAAATTACATAGTTGATGCAGAGTCTGGTTTTAATCCATAAAGGGCATAAATCACCTAACATTCCTAAATTGTTTGGAATAACGTGCTTTAAAACATCAGGTATTATGTTGTATCTATCAGGTAGTGTAAGGGTTACGCCCGCTTCACAGTGACAGACCAAACTCCCCGTTTAACGCACCGCAAACAACCGCAAACAGTCCATTTGCACAACCGCAAACTCCCCATTTGCACAAGGTTGGATACCAAGCTAACCATGTCCCGTTCCTTGTCCTCACTGATGTCATTGAAGGTCTCTTCCTCCACCCAGCCACGTACAACACCAAGGGTCCCCGAAAGGTGACAACAAGCCCCCTGTATTTTTTTTTTTTAAATGTACACTACTGTTACACCAGATATGAGTTGCACTGGTGTGACACTGTGCCCTGGCAGGCCCTGAAACGCACATTAGTGAAGGAAACTGACTGCTATTATATTACAGTCAAAAAAGTTTCGTTTTTTTTTTTTTAAATGCAAGCTATTGTGACACCAGATATGAGTGGTGGCACTGGGCAAGTGGGCACAGTATACGCTGTGAGTCTGACACACGCTGGCAGGCAGGCAACTGCAATTAGATTACACAGGGAAAAAAAAAAGCAGACTGATGTTCTAGCCCTAAAAAGGGATTTTTGGGGTGCTGTCCTTACAGCAGAGATCAGATGAGTCCTTCAGGACTGTAGTGGACACTGAATACACTAGCCTAGCTATCAATTTCCCTATTAAATCAGCAGCAGCTACACTGTCCCTCCTCTCACTAAGAATGCAGCTTCCGGGGGGCAGGGCATAGCTGTCATGGAGGAAAGACGCACTTCGTGTGAGCTCCCTCAATATCTCACTAGTAAGCAGCTATCAACAAGCGAATTTCACCCTAGAAGGGGATGACCCAGCAATGTTGCTCCTACCTGACCGACCTGACATGCTTAATAGCGGTCAGCAACTCGACAGAGTCTTACTTACCTCCGCGTGGCAAGTGTGACCTGGTGCTCACCGGGCGGGAGAGGCGGCCGATCTCCCGATCCTGGGATGCCCAGGAGCAGCTACTTCCCGGCAGGAGCTCCGTTACCCCCCCCCCCCCCCCTCAGACCAGTGGGGGTTATCCCAGTCCACCCCTGAGAGGCTGTCTGGAGCTAATGGACGCATAGAGCACAGCCGCCCAGGCTGACATACTCATCTGCGACTCTCCCAATATGGCGGCAGCCGCGTGTCCTCCTGGTACCAGCAAAGCATGGCAGGATATTGAGTCTAAGCTGGACAGATCAATTTTGGAAGCAAATAACAAGCAGGAAGCCCCAACAAGCTCCACCATAGCCCCAACAAGCTCCACCACAGCTAAGCGAAGCAGTCCCCATTAAAATCCACCAACGCAAAAGGCATTGAAGACGGACCAGAGGCACAAACAGAAATGCAGAGCCTGCCCTACGTCAAGCACTCGCCTCCACCTTAAACCACCACAATCCCGCACCGGACATGAAGCACCACCGGGACAGATCCGACCACCCGACAAATCAAGCTTCCACCACCTCAAGCCGCGAACCCGGCACTCAGCCAGAGACTTGCCTTTGTTGTTCCAGGTATCAGGGACTCCCAGGGTCTGCACCTGGCGCCCAGAAGGCATCGGATGAGCACAAGCAGTAAACAGCAGCCTGCCAAGCATGTCCCACTATATCCGATCCTCCACACCATGCCTTTGATCACATGAACTGCTCTCTGCACATTAACTAATCGTAAAGTAGCAAGCGTTTAAACATGTCATTATTTCACCTCCTAAAGAGTTTATTGTCGTAGTTCCTTACATGCCTTTACCTTAACCGTTCATGTATTATGTTATTCACTAGTCTCATCTCATGGGGCGACTCACCAGGCCGCCATCAGGAGGTGACAACCATAATGATTGTCACGGGCCCGGCGGCCCTGGGGGGCCCGGCTGCCCGGGCCCCACGTGGAGCGGCGAAACTGCCGCAGGTGCATCTGCACCAGGGCCCATCAGGTGGCCCAAGCATTTAGGGCCACCCGATGGGCCCTATATCTCCAGGGGCCCGGTCAGCGCTGCGGCTGGGTAATTGCGCGACGGGCCCCTTTAAAAAAAATAAAAAATTGCGGCCAAACTGCAAGGGCTGCTGGGAGGAAGTGACAGCTGGTCACTTCCTCCCAGTTTACTCTGCGGGGGGGGGGGGGGGGAGGGGGAAGGGGCAGAGCAGAAGGAGAGCGGGGGAGAGGATACCAGAGGAGAGGACACCAGAGGGCAGAGGCATCCACTCCCATCATCCCCAGCCACCCTCCTGCAACTTAAAGGTAAGAGGAGGGTGGCTGATAAATGAGGTGTGTGTGTGTGTGTGTGTGTATGTATGTGTCTGCAATGATGTATGTCTGTTTGTGTGTATGTCTGTGTATATATGTATGTATGTATGTCTGTGTGTCAGTATGTCAGTATGTATATGTCTGTGTGGATGTCAGTATGTATGTATGTCTGTGTATGTCAGTATATATGTCTGTGTATGTCAGTATGTATATGTCTGTATGTGTGTATGTCAGTGTGTATGTCAGTATGTATGTCTGTATGTATGTTTGTCAGTATGCATGTATGTCAGTGTATGTCCGTATGTCTGTTTATGTGTCTATCTGTATGTGTGTGTGTGTCAGTATGTATATATGTCTGTATGTATGTTTGTCAGTATGCATGTATGTCAGTGTATGTCAGTATGTCTGTATGTGTGTGTGTCAGTATGTATATATGTCTGTATGTATGTCTGTTTGTCAGTGTGTATGTCTGTGTATGTGTCTGCAAGTATGTATGTCTGTGTGTGTGTATGTCAGTATGTATGTCTGTGTGTGTGTCAGTATGCATGTATGTCTGTGTGTATGTCAGTATGTCTGTGTGTATGTGTTTGTCAGTATGTATATATGTCTGTATGTCTGTGTGTCTGTGTATGTATATATATATATATGTCTGTGTGTATGTCAGTATGTCTGTATGTATCTAGAGCCGGGGCTTGGAGGCGGGCACAAGGGGGCCCAGACCTTGAGCTGTGTTAGGGACCCCACAATTTCTGATGGCGGCCCTGCGACTCACACCTGATTTATAACTAGTGATGGAGCTGCTGATATAAATACACAGTTGATAACGTGCAAGCTACACCCTAAACATGACAGCCATCTTTCACAACAATGTACTGCTATATACTCATACCCTCAGTGCAACTAGCCATGATATACGCACGTTCAGCCTAGCATGCTCAAATATAACACACTTCTGTCTAAAAAAAAAAAAAGAATGCAGCTTCAGAATTAATCTAAATTGTATGCTGTCTAGGAGGTGGGAGGGTCTGGGAGGGAGGGTCTGCTGCTGATTGGCTGGAATGTGTCTGCTGACTGTGAGGTACAGGGTCAAAGTTTACTCAATGATGACGAATAGGGGGCGGAGCAAACATCGCATATGTTCGCCGTCCGCGGCAAACGCGAACAAGCTATGTTCGCCATGAACTATTCGCCAGCGAACCGTTCGGGACATCACTATTTATCACAATTTTTATTGTACCGTTGTCTCATTTGTATGGAGCAGAAATGGTACTGTGACTTTTAAAAAGAGCAGAAACAAATTATAGGGAAAACAATAGCATGTCTAATATACAGATCTCTTTTTGGCAAGGTATCACTAAGTCTACATGCACTAAAATTCAACTTAGCACTTGTTATTAAAATTCCAATCTCTGATAAATGACATAGTATTTGTACTCTAAAAAAATATTTATCTAATAAAACATCTTTGCAAAATAAATATTGTCATAAATTACATAACAGTTAAAGAACACAGTTCAAAAAGTCTAAAGACATTTTCAAAGTAAAGATTGGGTTGCTGTGCTAACTAATACTAAGCAATAGATAATCAGGACTCAAATATTAAATAAGGGTCCCAAAATTGGTCTTAAGATAAGGGCTCAAAATAGGCAAACCTAATGTCAGACACAAAATAGTCTAAAATAAAAAAACAATACTTTCCACAAGGGGGAGCAATAGTTTAACCCTGTAGAGTTAAGAAAATCATCAAACTTAGATTACTTCTCATTAAAAACCTATAACTAGCTAACTACAGTGGACGCATAGACATAGAGTGTGTAGACAACATTTGTAAATATTTATTCTTTTGGACTCTTTTACCATGCTAATATCAAGTGTGTTATAAGGGTCCCTGTAAAAAATAAAATAAAAGCACCACTTTAATGGATGAACTATATATTGCTTTTTAATGGTTTGCAAAATCAATATGAACATGCTGTAAGAAAACCATCATCAGGTTTCCTAAATATTTCCTGTTCTGTCCTGACCCTTTCCCTGGTCTATTTCACTTGACTTGTCCTTAATATATAAACTATGGAGCATGTGATCTAAAAACGTCATCTCGAACCATTGAGAGACACCATGCATGATTTGATGAACAACATGTCATTAATGATGAACTACATGCATTCAGTTATGATGGGTTGTATGCTATAATGAAGCACGGAATTACAACAATTTTTGGGTGGTCTATTGACTGACCATTTTATATGCAAGACAGCAGTTAGCTTCTATCTCTGCAAAAAGGAAAGTTTATGAATAGTGTGACTTGAGGCATTGCACTACCAGAGAAATAATACAAATACAACAAAAATTCTATTTGAACTAGTAAATTGTGTTTTCTGCTGACTGAGAATTACTCTGGAACATTTTCATTAAAAAAATGAAAAACAAATATTTTGTGTCTGTCCCTTCAAATATTACATTTCTGCAGTTTGCTAGGCTTCTCTCTATCTGATACCTGTCTGGAGAAGTTGTTGAAAGCAACAAGGCATGTTTAGTTCTAAAAATATGTTTACATTGCAGGGTCAAATTGACAGCCACTAGAGGCACTTCCACTCCACTGACCGAGTAAAACTATGGGAAAACTTTAATATGGGAACGTTTGAATGCTTGAGCGGTGCTTCTCGCGCATGTTCATTAGGTCCCCAATGTGAGGAACATTGCAATGGACATCGCAAAGAATACCATGTCTCCTTGGGACTTCAACCAGGGAGGAGGGCTAAGCAACACAGAGAAAGCCTGCCTCTGGAACAAGGTAATTGTGTTTTTTATATCCATTTATTTTTTTATTATTTTTTTTTGCACCTGGGGGTGGTGACCTGCTTACCAGTAGATACAGATTTGTATTCATAAAGCTATAGTGTTCTTTTAAAGTATTAGCCTACCTATTTAGATTATGAGGCTTCCCCAGAAGTAAGTAAAATAAAAAATTTAATTACCTTCTCCCCCCCCCCCCCTCCCCCTCCCCACCAAATGCTTGTCTTGCTGCAGTCGGGCCACGTCCGATGACTGAGATCACCAACACCCAGAAGGTAGCACTGGGTTGCTACACTGTGACCAATCATCATCTCTATAATCAATGCATCTCTATAGGAAGCGAAAAGCATCTCCATGCAGAACATAGAGATGCCAAACCTAGGCCTGGCAATCGTTTTTTTAGCACCTCATCCAGGAAGTCTCTCTAGTGGCTGTCAGAGTGAGGTGGCCTTAGCCACCAGTGTAAACACTGCCTTTTAGCGTTTAAACTGCTGAGGCTGCGGAATATTTTATTTTCCACCAGCGGTTCTGGTGCCCGTAGCTCTGTCATTTTTAAGCTTCTCTTAAAGATATCATTTTTATAAAAAACTTTTATTGATGTAATGTAGGGATCGCAGACAAAGTTATATACTAAAGTTTTGGTTTGGTTACTCTGGTCTTAAATTTGAGAATCACTTTGAATTCTCACATTAGTGAATAACCCTGTGTGAGCTAATAGTAAAAGGCATCATCCAGTGCAATGTTCATTACATACCTACAGGACACTATTGGGTTTGTGTGAGATATGTGGAAGATAACCTGGTCTGTTGCACTCTTCACAGTGGAGGCTCTAGACTTTGCAAGTCATTTGATGAAGATAAGGCCCCACTGACATCCATAATGAAATACAAAATAATGGTTGTATTGTGTATGTCTTTTAGCAACTGCAGGGTGCAGACCATTAGCAGCAAACTTGCATGCTCCATAAGTGTCAGAACATTGCCGTGGCAGCCTATGGCAATGCTTTCATTGGTTGGAGCTCGGGGGACAGCTACTCATGGTCTGCATCCTGAGGAACATGTAGACCAGAGGCTGCTGTGCTCTCTACCCCTAGGCAGACAGTGTAGAGCCATGGAGATGCCCTGCACCTGCAAGACACCAGGCTCTGTGACGGTGTAGGACCCTTGGGTCAGTCTGCCTTATGGCAAGCTATGTAGCTGTGAGGCTACAATTATTGCAAGGCCTTAGATGACCTCCTAACTTGCCTTGCAGGTATGTTATAATAGTGACAACGGATTATGACAGATGAAGTCACTAGGAGCTAAAGAAGTATGATGGTGAGATGATAAGTGTATCTCTCTACCTGCTCCCCTCTGGCCACCAATATACAAATGGACAGGTTACCTTGTAGGATATTGCAAAAAATTGCAAAGATCTCACAAGTGCTAGTGCCTCTTTAAGTTTGTATATGGACATCTGAGCTTGGATGTCCTTGAATGAGGACAGGTGTGTTACCATCTTTAGGTCTTTTTTCAGAGGAATAAGGTTCAGGGTACTGTGGCTAGATAAAGTGAGAGGTTGTTTGCTGTGATTAACTGAGGTAAGGCAGGCCTCCCAACTGCTGTCCTGCATCTAAGGACACCAGGGAACTCACCCCAACCAGCACTTTGCAAGCACATAAGTGAAAGCTCTCGTGCTATGTATGAGGGCACTAGGACCAGTTTTGCTGCCGGTATGTATGAGGGCACTAGGGCCATGTGAGCACTTAGCAGGCTTGGATGCTGTGAGTGTGAATTTTGGGCATCACCAGTGACACACATTTCATCTCTGATACACCTGTCCAACTTTCATACCTTCCAAATTTGGGAGGTACATAACTGCCAACATTGCCTGCCCACTATACAGGATGGAAGTGAGCAGGCAACTGGGTAGGCTGCTCCCTGCCTGCAATGTCCCTTTATCATTAACAATGAGCAGCATAGAGGTATCCAGCAAGATACCTTTTGGGGATTTATTCATTAAACACCAAATTGTAGTGAATTGAACACCGAATTCTATTAAGCATGCAAAAAAATTTGCATTTTGCCCCCCAAAAAATAATTTATTGTTCAATCTAGTGTTTGTGAATAAAATACTGTCAAGTATTCACTAAAGTGTGAATTGTTGGAAATATAAAGTGATTTCAAAGAGTGTTTTATGCTAAACACCTAATTGTAGTAAACTGAGAAATAAATTCAGGCAAAAAACAATGTTTTGGAAAAGTTCTCCTACGCTAATATATCCACGATTGTCATGAATTTTGGAATCAGATTTTCGATTCACTACAACTTGCTGTTTAGTAAATAAAACACATAGTGAATTTCGTGTTTTAGGCTAAAGTAGGTGAACGGGAAACATTCTCCAAATCAGCTATTGTCACCTAAAGTTTGAAATTCGCTTTGAACTACTGGCAATTCTCTATCCCTATGCAGAGATAATTGATCTATTTATTTATAAGATGAAATATGCATACCTGCCAACACTAGGTGGTATGAAATCAGGACTGGTGGGTGGACCTTTAAGGGGGCATTGCTTGCCGGGGAAGTGGGTGTGACTGTCCCAGTCCGTCGGCCCTTAATCCACTAGTCCATACAGAAAGTGCAACAGAACCACTCTCTGCATTTTCCTAGTGTCCACTGCACAACACAAGTGTGCCTGATGATGTGGTGCCTGGGGACAGTTCCCTGGTATCAGGGAACTAAAGTGGGACAGTTGGGAGCCCTAAATAAGTGTACATTGCGGTGGCCATTTTAGTAAGTTGTATTCACATAATTACCAACATAGGGAGGTTTGAAATCGGTATCCGGGTGGGTGTGCAAAGAGAGTGGCATGTATCACCTTTGACGTGAGAAACTAGTTGCCCAAAACATGGATCAGAAGCCCAGTAACTGGTTGCACACTCACTGACAGACCTACATTCTTACTGACAGACACACACACAGATAGACACACATACACATTTAATGACATACACACACTCAGTGACTGACACACCCACTCACAGACATACACATTCACAGACACACACACGCACACACACTGACAGAAATACACCCACACCCACACTAACAGACACACACATTGGCAGACACACACTCAGTGACAGACAGACTTACACTGATTGACATACACATTCAATGACACACAAATTCACTGACAAACACACACTGACATACACACACTTTGACACACACACACACACACTCTTTGACAGACACAATTAAAAACAAAAATTCCAATGCACCCAGCCTCCCTACCTTTTGCAGTGCTGGAATGGATTCTCTGTTTTCCTGTGTTCCAGTGGGTATCCTATCATTACTGGCCAGGCAGGTGAGCGGTCAATGCAGATGGTAAGGAATCTCTTGTTCAGCTCCCTCACGCGTGATGCTGGGAGCCGGAGTGACGTCATATTCTAGCTCCTGGCATCACTGTGGGGCACACAGGAAGAGCTCAGAGGACAGTGCTCCCTTGCCACCCTCCTACAAAATGAGCAGATGCCAGCCTCAGGAGGGCTCTTGGGTAGCCAGTCAGCCAGCTCTTGGGCCTCTCAGGACAAGAGGCTAACAAGGCATCTGCCTCAGGCCATTTTTTTTTCTCCTCCTGAAAGTGCCAACCAAATGCCTTGTTAGCCTTGCGCTAAATACAGCGCTGAGTATGGGTCACTCTTTGTGTGTCAGCGTTTGTTTATGTGTAACTCCCTTTGTGTGTCAGTGTGTGTATGAGTCACTGTATGTGTGTCAGTGTGTGTGCCAATGTATGTTAATAAGTTTATGTGAGTGTTTGAGTCAGTGAGAGTGTGTGTGCATCAGTGATTGTGTGTCTGCCCCCGTGTGTTGTTCGTAAAGGTATCATAATGTGTGTATTTGTCAGTGAAACTGCATGTCACTGAGTGTCAATGTGTGTACATCCATTTACCAAATAGATCATGAGATAGTATGTGTCTGTTCCTTAAAATTAAGAAGTTTAACATTATGACTTTTTAAAAATTGATGTGATTTCTGATTGTTGTACTTTTATACATATATTCACATACAGACAAATGTATGTGTTTTATATTAATATACATGTGTATATTAGAAGCATAATTTTATAAATTATGTAATATATACACAAATATTAATATAATTAGTAGACATGAATATATGCATAATACACTCTGAAAACACATACACAAATATAAAATGTAACATGGTTTTCCAATTCCTCACAGGTTTATTCACTAGACTGAGTCCTAGAAAGAGAAAATCAAAATTGTATAATTTAGGCCACAATAGCTGATTTGGAAAAATTCTTGCAGTTCAGATATTCATTCACAAAAATGTAGTCTTTCTTTCCCTGTATCAGGCCCGGCTCTATAGTTTACCCAATGAAGGGTATGCACATTTCATTTGAGTACAAACAATATAACTTCTTGTTAAAATAAGACATACAGTCATTGTTTTATTCCCATCACTGGACCTTTCACAAGGCAGCATGGTAATGGAGCTGAATCACAGAACTTAGGGCACCACCAGGGAGCAAGGCAATGATCACAACAGCCCCACTGGGCAAGCAGGGAACATGGCCATGAACACAGCTCCACTGGGCCACCAGGGTGCCTGACCATGATCACAGCCCTATTGATGCACCAAGAAGCAGGGCCATAATCACAGTCCCACTGGGCCACCAGGGGGATGGAAGATGACCTCTAGATGTTCTAGATATTCATAACTCCCAGGCCAAAGTTAAGAAGGGGCAAAAAATTATTTTTTTTCTTTAACGATTCAAATGTGCACTCAGCAACACACAACACACTCAGCTACTCACATACTGCAACACACACTGTGGTGGAATCTCGGTAAAAATAAATTTAGTAGGCCGAGATTACCACGTGGCATGTGTACGTGCATATGCTGACGTATCGATCAGTTGGTTGCACGAGGCAAGATACGATCAGTAGTGTACGGAGCATGTGCAAGAATACAGGATGTAGTATTCCCCTCCTCCATTGTGCTGGACAAGCCATGCGGTCAAGCAGGAAGTTAATTCTTATTTGTATTGATTGGTCAAGAGAATGTGCGGGTGGAGCTTAATATGGGAGGAGTTATGTGCCTATATAAGGAGCCTGCACTATTGTCCGGGGCTCAGAACTTGTTGTATTTTGGTGACGTTAGTCCCTCTGAGTCCCGATCGGTGATCCAATAAAGAATCTCTTCCTTCCTGAAGAAACCTGTGTCCATCTCTCTGTGCTTCGCTTCCGTCAGTTTCTCCGGTATCATTTGGTGCATTGGCCGGGAAGCTCATCGTTCAACGGTAGCTGAGAGGCAGAGGCGTGAGACGGTCTATCTTTGCCCACGTTCTCTACGGCTGCACCCCTGAACTTCTGCGTGGACCTCCCTTCGTCTCGGCGCCACTGGTCTGTTGTCCAGGAGATCATCGGCCTCTACGTAAGAAGTGCTGGGGTGTCCCCGTCGATGAGTGTGAACTCAGGTTCAGGAACGAGGAGGTAAGACAACTGCTGTTTTAGATGGCAGACCCACTAGGGGTATACCGATTGTGCGGTAGGCCCATAAGGGGTTATTTGTGTATGGAATCTGCCCCCTCTGTCGGAGGGAAGGAGCGAAGGCGCACCGCTCAATCGAACGCTCTTTAGTCAGACCGTTTGATTTGGTTAGTAAGGCGGGGTCCTGTGTAAATAGCCCTAGCCGGACACCGGTGTCTTGTCTAGACTAGCGTTCTAGGGTGTATATTACGTTCGCTAGGTCGGAGGGACCGGGAGACTAAGCGGCGCCTGTGTAAATTCGGTTCGCTAGCTCTCAACCTATCTTGGCTAAGTGGGAAGGCGTGTAAATTTGGAACCCACTAGATTTTTGATAGTAATCGACTAAGAGGCGCCTGTGTAAATTCGGTCCTCTAGCTCGCTATATGTGGTGCTTGGGCAGTGTGGCTAACCAAAACGGGTGTACATAGTTTTAGGTAGTCCATTCAAGGTACTGGCCAATAGTTTAGTTGGGAATTGTAAATGTGTTAAAGATAGTTAGTAAAGTGTATATCTTGTTAGATAGCGCGAGCTCAGCCGTCTAGCGAGAGTGTTAATAGTGTGTTGCTGTATCATAGTGCACGGTACCATAACCCTGTATATTTACTGACACTGTATATAAGTACTAATCACTGTCGTCTATTGCATGTTTAACACCATAACCACTAATAATTGTATTGTGACCTTAAATTGTGCTTTGACCTATGCTAACCGTACTGTAACCGCTATTTGTAAAAGACGATGTTACTGGGGTGTGTTATAGACGGGTAATTCGTATATAGAGAATTATAGCGTGGGTGACTGTATAGTTTCGCCAAAGGGCATAATATTGATTATCTAGTGACTGGTGTAACAGCTGTGTGTGTACAGGAATAGTACGCGTGCATAGTATTCGTTGTCAACGACGTTCCATTGATAAGTATGGGCGCGTCGCAGTCAACGATTCCAGATCCTTTAGGTTGTATGGTGAAGAATTTTAAAAAGGGATTCAAGACATGTGATTTTGGGGTTAAAATGTCTCCTGTACGTTTGGTCACTTTGTGTACTAGGGAGTGGCCTACTTTGGTTGCGGCATGGCCGCCACGTGGCAGTTTGGATCCAACTCTGGTACAGCGCTTACACGTGGCTGTATCAGGTAGGCCTGAACTTTACGGGCAGTTTCCTTATATTGATTGTTGGAGACAGGCCGTAAATGACTCGCCAAAATGGATTCAGACATGCCACGAGGAGCAATGTCGCCTCATGGTGGCTAGGACTTGTTTGTCCACTAGGACTGGTGTTAGGCCCATTTTGGACACGCCCCCTGAGTCCGAGATCCCTTTGCCGCCCCCTTACTTTCCGTTAAGAGGAAGTGACGCAAATGCAGGAAGTCCTGCAACCCTTCCCTCATTGCCCTCATCCACTTCCGCTTCCTCCTCCAGTACAGAATCCACCCCCTCTCGTACTAAATCTCCCCTTCCGGAACCAGAGCCAACCCCCATTAGATCCGAATATCCTGATTTGGCGCCACTTCAGACTTCCGG
Organism: Pelobates fuscus; assembly: GCF_036172605.1. Taxonomy (NCBI): domain Eukaryota; kingdom Metazoa; phylum Chordata; class Amphibia; order Anura; family Pelobatidae; genus Pelobates; species Pelobates fuscus. The sequence goes on from NC_086324.1 coordinate 80,724,807, forward strand.
TCAAGCTTCTTCTAGCTCGGCTCGAAGTGTTTTATTTACTACCTTTTCCCAAGACCAAGCTCCCACATCCTCATGTTTTATTACCCCCCGACCGGAACCTCTAACTGACGCCCCTCCACGTAGCCCCATACTAACCCGACAACTGACCGGTACACCAACAATTAAAACATTATCAGATGCCTCTTCGTCTGAATCCCGGGTCAGCCTATATCGATGCCGCAGGTCAAATGGCACATGCTGACCCAGTCTTCGTATATGTCCCGTTCACGACAACCGATCTCTTGAATTGGAAGACCCACAATTCCTCGTATACTGAGAAACCACAAGCTATGACTGATCTGTTCACCTCAATAGTACAGACACATAACCCGACATGGGCTGATTGCCAGCAGTTATTAATGACTTTGTTTAACAATGAGGAAAGGACAAGAATTAATCAAGCGGCCATTAAAGCGCTAGAGGATAAAGCCCGTACTTTGAATCAAGCCAATCCATCAGCATGGGCCGCAACACATTATCCTAACACCGATCCCGACTGGAATGTAAATGGTGCTGACATGGTTCAACTCAGAGCCTATAGAGACGCTATAATTGCTGGCATGAAAGCCGGAGGAAAGAAAGCCATTAATATGTCGAAGACAGTTGAGGTGATTCAGAAAAGTGATGAAGCGCCCAGTGTCTTTTATGACCGATTATTGGAGGCATACCGCTTGTATACCCCCTTAATCCGGAAGACACAGATAATTCCCGAATGGTGAACTCCGCCTTTGTCAGCCAAGCTTACGGAGATATTAAGCGCAAGCTACAGAAGTTAGAAGGGTTTGCAGGTATGTCTATCACCCAACTAATGGAGGTAGCGAATAAGGTGTATATGAACAGGGAAACAGAAAGTAAGAAAGAGGAAGAGCGCAAGATGCGTAGAAAGGCAGACATGCTAGCGGTAGCGATCGCAGGCGTAGATAGACGGGGCCCAGATAGAGGCGATAGTAGATGGAATAGGGAGCCTTTGAGTAGGAATCAGTGCGCGTATTGCAAGGAAGAAGGGCATTGGAGGAACGAGTGTCCACAAAGAGAGCAGTACGAGAGAGACCAACCCAGGGCAGGTTATGGAAACTTTAGAGGCAGAGCGAGAGGTAGAGGAGGCCCCGGAGGTAGTAATGGTAATAGAGGGAGCAATGGGAACAGAGGAAGTGTTAGGGAAGATAGGTATTTCCCAGCAGCGCAAAGGTCCCGCGATAGAGAAGGCAGGGACTTTGTAGGATTGGCTGACACGGTCATGGAGGACTATTGATACTGACCGGGCTCCATCCCCCTTGGTCGAGCGGAGCCTATGGTCGATGTATCAATAGGGGGAAAAAGGAGTGCGTTCATGATCGACACTGGTGCTGAACATTCAGTGGTGACTAATCTAGTTGCTCCTCCATCTGGAAGGACTATTACTGTAATAGGAGCAACTGGAAGAAGTGCTGAAAAACCGGTTCTTAAAAGTCGACTCTGTACATTGGGAGGCCACGTAGTAAAACATCAATTCCTTTATATGCCTGAATGTCCAGTCCAATTGCTGGGACGTGATATGCTATCTAAATTACAAGCGCAGATTACGTTCCTACCAAATGGAACAACATCCTTAAAGTTTAATGGACCTTCAGGTATTATGACATTATCCGTACCAAAGGAAGAAGAGTGGCGACTTTATACAGCGTTGACTAGCCAAAACCCTAGGAGTGATGAGTCCTTATTCAACATACCAGGAGTTTGGGCAGAGAACAACCCACCAGGACTGGCCCGCAATATTCCACCTATTAAAATTGAACTAAAACTTGGGGTTTATCCAGTGAGCCTAAGACAATATCACATCCCGCAGAAGGCTAAGAAGAACATCCAATCTTATCTGGATAAGTTCATACGGTATGGTATCCTAAAATTCTGTACTTCCCCCTGGAACACCCCATTGCTGCCTGTTCAAAAGCCTGGTACAGATGAGTATCGACCTGTGCAGGACTTGAGAGCAGTCAATGATGCGGTTGTTAGTATACATCCAGTTGTACCCAATCCATATAACCTGCTTGCTTTAATTCCGGGCGGGGCTACTTACTTTACAGTCTTAGACCTCAAAGATGCCTTCTTTTGCCTCCGAATTGCCGCAGAAAGTCAATGTATTTTCGCTTTCCCATGGGAGAACGCTGTAACGGGCTCAAAACGCCAAATGACCTGGACAAGACTGCCCCAAGGGTTTAAAAATTCACCTACCCTATTTGGTTCAGCTCTAAGTCAAGATCTACTGGATTTCGAGTCCATCCCAGGAGAGTGTGTATTGTTACAATATGTAGATGACTTGTTGATAGCAGCAGTTACAAAAGAAATATGTCAGCAAGCAACGCACGATCTACTACACATTCTCTGGAAGGCAGGATACAAGGTGTCTAGAAAGAAGGCTCAGTTGTGTTTGCCAACTGTCAAATATCTGGGATTCCATATCTCTGAAGGTCAAAGAATTATGGGGCCAGAGAGAAAAGAAGCTGTGTGCCAAATACCGATACCCAAGAATAGAAGACAAGTGCGAGAATTCTTGGGGGCAGCAGGCTTCTGTAGGATATGGATTCCCAGCTACGCGATACTGGCAAAACCTCTGTATGCAGCTATCAAAGGTACAGAGCACGACCCCTTCTTATGGACTCAAGAACAGCAAACGGCATTTGAAGATGTGAAGAAGGCTTTGATGAGTGCCCCAGCATTAGGTCTACCTGATCACACACGACCATTCTACCTGTATGTACATGAGCAAAGAAGAATGGCTGTGGGAGTATTGACACAGTACTTGGGATCATGGCAAAGACCTGTTGCCTACATGTCTAAGCAATTGGATGCAGTGGCCAGCGGACTTCCACCTTGTCTAAGAGCCGTAGCTGCAGCCGCCCTGCTAGTAGCTGAAGCCGATAAACTCACTCTAGGTCAAGAACTTTATGTACGAGTCCCACATGCAGTACAGACGTTGTTGGATTACAAAGGAAATCATTGGTTTAGTAACAGCCGTATGACCAAGTATCAAGCAATGTTGTGTGAAAACCCAAGAGTGCATTTAGAGACTGTAAATACCTTAAATCCAGCTACCCTTTTGCCACAACCTACTGAAAGTCAACATGATTGTTTGGAAGTAATGGATGAAGTATTCTCAAGTAGACCAGATCTTCGTGATTTTCCCATCCAGAACCCCGATGTTCAATATTATACCGACGGCAGTAGTTATGTGAAAGAAGGGATCCGCTATGCAGGATATGCAGTAACAACAATAGACAAGGTGATAGAAGCTCGGCCACTGGCGAAAGGAACATCAGCACAAAAGGCAGAATTGATAGCACTGACACGAGCGTTACAATTGGCTGAAGGTTTAAGAGTGAACATCTATACGGACTCCAAGTATGCGTTTTTAACCACTCATGCCCACGGAGCTTTGTATAAAGAAAGAGGACTACTGAATTCAGAAGGCAAAGAAATCAAGTACGCAGCTGAAATCCTACAACTATTGGAAGCAGTGTGGGAGCCGAAAGAAGTCGGTATCATACATTGTCGAGCGCATCTGAGAGGAGATGGTGATGTAACCAAAGAAAATCGGATGGCAGATAGTGCAGCTAAGCGTGCCGCTGAATCAGGAAGACAGGAATATGTGGGGCATATAGCTGCTCTTATACCAACTCCACTGTCTCAATGGACTCCAGTTTATACAGCTCAAGAAGAGGAGTGGTTAAAGACTGAACCAGGAAAGTATTTGGAGAACAAGTGGTCTCAGCTAAAAGATGGAAGAATAGTCATACCAGCATCACTAGCGGTAGAAATTGTCCAAAATTATCACAACGGGACACATTCTGGGAGAGACAGCACAGAAGAATCTCTCAGAAAACATTTCTACATACCAAGATTGTCCAACTTGACTCAGGCCATTGTACGAAGATGTGTGACGTGTGCTAAAAATAATGCAAGACAAGGACCAGTAAAGCCACCGGGAGTCCAGTTTATGGGGGGACTCCCCATGTCCGATTTACAAATTGACTTTACAGTGATGCCTAAATCGGGTGGACATCGTTACCTGCTGGTAATTGTGTGCACCTATTCAGGCTGGGTAGAAGCATGTCCTACTCGTACAGAGAAAGCAGGAGAAGTTGTGAGATTCCTGCTACGAGAAATAATACCCCGATATGGACTACCCTGTTCTATAGGATCGGACAATGGTCCAGCTTTTGTTCATCAGTGCCTACAACAACTGACTCATATGCTTGGTATAAAGTGGAGGCTTCATACAGCATATAAACCCCAGAGTTCTGGTAAGGTAGAGAGAATGAATAGAACTATTAAGAATCAGTTGGCTAAAATGTGTCAGGAAACCCAACTTAAGTGGAACGTTCTCTTACCCATAGCTTTATTGCGAATCCGCAGTACCCCTACCAGAAGGATGGGCCTCTCTCCTTTTGAAATCATGTATGGGCGACCACCTCCCGTACTTGGTAACTTAAGGGGGGGCTTGAGTCAGTTGGGAGAAGGAATTACCCGGCAGCAGGTTGTAGAGTTGGGTAAGACTATGGAGGAGGTACAGAAATGGGTACAAGATAGATTACCTGTGAATATTTATCCCCCAGTTCATAGTTACCATCCAGGAGATCAAGTGTGGATTAAAGAGTGGAATAATGTACCGTTAGGGCCCAAGTGGAGAGGTCCTTATGTTGTTCTTTTGTCTACCCCTACAGCGATAAAAGTAGCCGAAGTGACTCCGTGGATACATCACTCCAGGGTTAAACCAGCAGCAGTCGATTCTTGGCAAGTTACAGCAGACCCAGAGAATCCTTGCAAGATCCGGTTAAAACGCACGACTCAGTCGGAGTAACGAGGAACTTGTGTGGATTACAAAATTTTATTGTTTCAGGGATTTGGTGCGTGAGTGAGAGGGCCATAATAAAGCCTGTCCGCCCACCGACGTATAGTGTATAAGCCAGGGAAAGTCTTGAAGGGACTCCTGTGAAGACGAGCAGAACTCCATTCCCTGCAGCCCTTACATCCTGGAAGCTGAGGTGCCTTCGCACGGACGAAGACTGAGGATGACGGCGAAAGATGTGTTCTTGATAATGTTTATTTATGTGTATTTTTATATTCAGGAAGGTAGAGGTACCGACACTCCTAGCTGTGAGGTATGCATTAAGACTACAAGAACAGGTAACCATATTTCCCAAACCCTAATTTGGCATTCACAATACGAGTGTAAAGGAGATGTATCGAGATGTAGATACCTAAATATAGACTATAGTGTGTGCCATTTAGGAGTAGGAGAACCTAAGTGCTTCAGTCCGGAGTATCAACCTCGTACAATTTGGTTGACTCTCAGGAATGGAGATCCTCAGGGGACCCTAATTAACAAGACGGTATTAGAATCCGTACATTCTTCGGGTGTTCTGCTATTTGATGCGTGTAAGGCGATATCAAGTGGTAGAAAGCCGTGGAATGTATGTGGGGATCTTAGATGGGAGAGGACGTATGGGTCTAACGATAAATATATTTGTCCCAGTAGTAAAAATAAATATGTGAGTCCTAGATGCCCAAATAGAGATTATAACTTTTGCCCATATTGGTCTTGTGTGGGGTGGGCAACTTGGGGACAGACAGTAGACAAAGACATGATAGTGACTAAGTTGCCTACCAGCCCATATTGTAAGTCTATGGAATGCAATCCAGTCCATATACTTATAAATAACCCCGACAAGTTCTTAGACAAATATGGTAATTTATTTGGGTTTCAAATATACGGGACGGGTTTAGATCCTGGGACAGTATTGTTTAAAGGGATAGAGACTGATACGGTATCCTCCCAAACTCATCAAGTATACCATTCCTTTTATGAAGAGATGAGTATAGATAATAAGATCCCCCATAATGCTAAAAACCTGTTCATTGATTTAGCCGAAAGTATTGCCGGTAGTCTTAATGTTACCAACTGCTATGTGTGTGGAGGTACTAACATGGGAGACCAATGGCCTTGGGAAGCAAAGGAGGTAATGTCCGGTTCTGAGGCAGTTGACCAATTAATATCTACACAAGCCGATTATCATATGAGTGTTAGAGGTAAATCTGAGTGGAGATTAAAGACCTCCATCATAGGTTATGTTTGCATAGCAAGGAAAGGAATGATGTATAATACTTCTGTAGGAGAATTAACTTGTCTAGGGCAAAAAGCTTATGATGATGATACAAAGAATACAACTTGGTGGTCGGCTTCAAATGTCTCAGAACCATCTAACCCGTTTGCTAGATACGCCAATTTAAAGGATGTGTGGTTTGATTTATCCATCACATCTACCTGGAGAGCCCCAGCAAATTTGTACTGGATCTGTGGTAAGAAAGCCTATTCGGAGTTGCCACAGGACTGGGAAGGGGCATGTGTGTTGGGTATGCTCAAACCATCCTTCTTCTTGTTACCTATTGAAACAGGTGAGACTTTAGGTGTTAAAGTGTATGATGTGAATCATAGGAAGAAAAGGGGACCCATAGAGATAGGCGCCTGGGAAGATAATGAATGGCCTCCCCAGCGTATTATAGATTATTATGGGCCAGCCACGTGGGCAGAAGATGGTACCTTTGGTTATAGAACCCCTATTTATATGCTCAACCGTATTATAAGATTACAGGCGGTGGTTGAGATTATTACTAACGAGACATCACAAGCGCTCAATCTTCTAGCGAAGCATAATACCAGGATGAGGACAGCAGTCTACCAAAATAGATTAGCCTTGGATTACCTTTTGGCAGTAGAGGGAGGTGTATGTGGGAAGTTTAACCTGAGCAATTGCTGTCTTCAAATAGATGACGAAGGGCAATCAATAGCTGAGCTTACTAGCCATATGGTTAAACTAGCGCATGTGCCTACTCAGGTATGGAAAGGGTACAATCCAAGTAGTTGGTTTGGTAGCTGGTATGAGTGGTTTGGAGGGCTTAAGGCAGTGGTAGGTGGAGTCCTACTGATTTTAATGTTGTGTCTACTCCTGCCGTGTCTTATACCCTTAGTAGTTAGGTCTGTGCAAAGCCTGATAGAAAATATAGCAGAAAGGAAGGCTGCTGCACAGATAATGGCAATTTATAAATATGAGGCTCTAGATCAGGGAGAACCAATGCAGGAAGATGAGTGTTGAAGATTCACATCATAAGATAAGTCTGGTCTGGTTCAAGGTAACTTGCGGTGTATGCAAACTAAGGTTAAGTGATGCCTCAAGTAATTGTGAAATGTCAAGAGGCATCAAAGGGGGGAATGTGGTGGAATCTCGGTAAAAATAAATTTAGTAGGCCGAGATTACCACGTGGCATGTGTACGTGCATATGCTGACGTATCGATCAGTTGGTTGCACGAGGCAAGATACGATCAGTAGTGTACGGAGCATGTGCAAGAATACAGGATGTAGTATTCCCCTCCTCCATTGTGCTGGACAAGCCATGCGGTCAAGCAGGAAGTTAATTCTTATTTGTATTGATTGGTCAAGAGAATGTGCGGGTGGAGCTTAATATGGGAGGAGTTATGTGCCTATATAAGGAGCCTGCACTATTGTCCGGGGCTCAGAACTTGTTGTATTTTGGTGACGTTAGTCCCTCTGAGTCCCGATCGGTGATCCAATAAAGAATCTCTTCCTTCCTGAAGAAACCTGTGTCCATCTCTCTGTGCTTCGCTTCCGTCAGTTTCTCCGGTATCAACACCACTCAGTTTCATACACATCACTCATCATAGCCTCTCACACACCGCCACATACATCAGTCACAGCTACCCATACACGGCCACATACATTACTCACGGCTACCCAAATATTTACTCCCATGCATCATGCACTGCCACACAAATCACACAGTTATCCACATCACACACAGACAGCCCTGTCGCACCCGGTCTTCTCCTGCAGAAAACACCAGATGTCTTTAAAGAGCTAAATCATGGCCTGCAAGGTGTACTTGGAAGCAGGGGCTATAGGTGCAGGCGCCCGGTGGGACCCAACTAATATGTTAAAATGTTCTAAAACAATATGACAAATTACACCGGTAGGGCAAGGGCAGTCCTAGCACCATAACCATTACTGCAAGCTTCATGCAGTCCAACCGTCCCAAATTTGGCGGGGCTGAGAACACACAAGACCACTGAGAAGTGTACAGCAGTAGTCAAGTCGAGAGATGATAGCGGCATGGAGCAGCATTCTAACCGTATCCGGTGCTGGATAGGGGCTGATGCGACAAACATTTTTGAGATAGATTATAAGCAGCAGGATTTGGCAAGTGACTGGACATGAAGGGTGAATGAGAGGTTGGAGTCAGAGAGAACACCTAGAGAATAGGATCAATGGAACAAATTGTGGGACTGGAGGACCGAAGTAAAGCAAAAACCTCACGGTAGATAAAAATTTGATTTCTGCAATATAGTTTAGTTCTTCTAAAATCAAAATAATAATGCCAAAAATAAATCAGATTATGTAGCTTTTAATACCAATAATATGGTACAGTACCATAGGATGAAAACACTCTCCCTTTAGAGGACGCTAATAAAATGCTTACAGAGATTTCCTGGCATCAACAAACTGTAAAAGCAAAATGCTGGACAGCATTTAGAACCCAGAATTCTGCAGTTGTGCACGTTGCATAGCTAGAAACTTTGCAAAACAAGCGTTAACCCTGCCGGCTGGAACTATTCTAAGCTTCCTTGTTGCATAGGGGACAGAGTAGACTGGAGGACGAAGGCTGGGATGTTGTAAACAGGGAAGCAATGCAGATTGAGCATCAGTAACAAAGTCGTTTTGAGGATGAAAATAATGAAGTCACCTGCAATATGAAACACAAAACGGCCTTGCTGGAATTATTGCCCAGCTTTGCACTGACTCAGCAGGTATGTATATTTTATACACAAGAGATACAGAGGTGTGTGTGTTCCACTGATTGTTTAATATTACTCAAATATTATTAATTGTTTTAATTGTCTGAATTATCATGTCTACGATGAATACTATTATTTGATGCTTTCTCAAGCCCATATAAACCTTCATGTGTGCTTGCATATATTGGGTATGCTTGTAGACAGAAAAGAAAACACTTCTATTGTCTTCATGCTGCACGGTCTACGCTGATTAAGGGGTTAATTGCCAGTAGATGATCTCATCCTAGGAAAAAAAGTGCAGAATCACATTAAAAGGCCTCTAATAATCTCTGTATCTACAGTGACAGATCCCAGTAGGCCCTGGTGGTACAGCTGCACAATGTCCTGTCATTGTCCTCCAGTTTCTTAACCCTTTATATAAAGCTGTCATATACTTGTACATGTGATCACAAATTCTTTGTTGTGTTTTGGTTTAATCTTTTCTTGAGATGATTTTTCTTTTTGTGTTTATCATTCTATTCAAATTCAGGTTCAATTTAAGAATCTTTTCCAGTTACAAATGACTGGCATTCTAATTCTACTGTTTAAAATGACACAGCACTTTAAACCAAAAGTCATTCGAATTGACTTAACACCATTAATCATGCCATACATTCACAAATCAATCAAATCAGCATGCCAGCATGGCAATTAAATATTAATCAGAGTGAACTTGTAGAAACACCATTTATCATTTTATTATTAAAAGTGCCAACCTGCCCCCCAGGTCTGTGCTCCTGAATTAGGTAAACAGGTGAAATGTTTAATTGAATTATATACATCGGTTCCTGATTGCTTAAAAGTCTAAAGGGAGTTCCAGTTAGATAGAAGTTAAAATAGTATAATGCAAAATAAATATAACACTTGTCATTAAAAATAAATAAATACGAAAGCCTTAATTTTAGACGTCCAAAAGAACATTAAATGTGGGTAATCTACTGTAATTCTGTTGTTGATACATATGAAATTTTCTTTTCTTTGTTAAAATACCAGCATAATTCTGCGGTATTGTACTGAGGTTACAGATCATATACAAGGGGACAGAATTCAACCCTGAAAAGGAATATGTAGCGATTACTTCTCACTAGGTATGAAAAACAGAAGGCATTTATTTATGTTTATGTATGTTTGTTTTATATGATCAAAAACATGTTTGGTAGCTCGTTCTGTAAATTCTTTTGATGTTCTTTAATTATTTTGAAATATTAGTGTCACAAGGCTCAGGGCATATTCTAATATTGTTTTGAGGAGAATTTCCCAGCACTCAGAGCCCGCTGCCTGCATGGGGTGTTACAATTATTATTTTCACTTTCTCTTTATCAACACAAATAATATGCCATGCAGTAGAAGGCTGATCTATGACAAGATTGGGCTGTGACACTTCTGTATCACTTCTATACCACTGAATCAATTAAACTGGTATCGCTAAGGTGAGATATTAAACAATTTGGATATATTAAACATTTACCACTACTTACAGTTTGGGGAGGAGAGGATGCCAGTGCACTCCAAGCACCATAGCTACTACATATAACAAAATGCTATTACTGTTTGCTCAGAATCTATACTCTTTGATTTTAAGAATGATGATTTATTGCAGAAAAATACATTTACACAAAGTGCACATATAAACTGTGCATGTTATGTCATATGGTCAGAATTTACGATGAAAAGCTGCCACAGTTTGATTCCTTCTGTGGTTCTTGGTAAACAAAATTGCAAAACAATTTAATTCAACATTGTTCCTTTTTTTTGTCAAATTAACTAAATATACAAAAATAATTCATCTGAATTCAAGCACTGGAAATGAATGTATTATTATTTATTTATTTAATATGTTCCTATTTTATTTTAGCTTGACAGCAACTAGTAGGTATGGAAAATGCAAGATGTAAACAGTGCCTTGTCTCAGAAATGACAGTGTTATTTCTTAAATGGCTGCAGGGGCAGCATCTGTGCCCCCAAATCACTTAATTGAAGGGATACTCCACGCTTTATAACTACAATAGTCTTCTGTAATGTTTATGATGCAAAGCGTACCCTGCCCCAGTTCCCTAGAAATTGGACAAACCATTTAGGAAAAATTTGCCCTGTTACCCAAGTCCCCGCCGCGTTTCAGTCACATCCTTCCTGGTTCTGCAGAGTTGCAGAAGCCGATGCAGTTGCTATGCAATTGCTGCGAGCACCAGCTGACCACTATCAGCCAATGAATGGCTCACCGTGCATGAAAATTTGCAGAGAATCGACATTAACCGTTCGGGACTGGCTGATGACACCACATGATTCTGCTGGAGGTGGAGTTAAACCTCTGACAGCTAAGGGTTTAAACTTGATATGTTCAGCATTTCATAGTAAAATGCTGCGCATACAGATTCCAGGCACCATGGCCACTTCTAAGCACCAACCAACTTTAGCTTGATGAAGCAGTTTTGATGTAAAGATCATGCTCCTGCAATCTTGCTGCTGAGTTCACAGATGATTAGGAGATAAATCACTTTGTTTATGCATCCCTAGCTACACCTTCCCTGCTGTGATTCAAACTGACTCCGTTAATACATTATTTAATTTTCAATCATATCTTCTAAATTAAACACTCTGTAATATAGAAAAAATTAGACTTATTTTGAAGGAAGTGTGTAGGGAGACCGTGTGAGTCACAACAAAGGGAAAAGTGGCGAGGACTGCATAAACAAAATGAGCGATAGAGCAGCAAGATTGCATAGACATGTCCAATACACCCAAACCACTTAATTAAGCTAAAGTTGGTTTGGTGCTTAGATTGTTCCCATAGTGATGAAACTTTAACTTTTGCACTACATCATATCTAACTAAAATTTTGTATTTTGTTTTTATTGATTTTGATTTCATTTTGTTCCTCTGTCATGCACCCATACAGAGAAAAAGAAAGAAAAAAATGTTAATCATGCAATTGAATGCAGTTTGACTGTAGGTGTAATAGAATTAAACTACTTGTCTGATTATCGTTAAATCACAAAGTGTTAAGTAGTGCTAATACATTTTGAGTCAAGTAACCATGGAACCAAAACCCTCTCCCTGTGGCAAACTTGCTGTCCTGGGCTGGAGCCCCGAGTCGGCTCCTGAACATTTCCTGGTCAGATTTGAATTGCATCTGCAATTAGAATTGTTATCTATGTCTCAAAATTACATTTAAGTTACACCTCCAATTACAAATATTAAAGTAATCTCTGATCATCTCAATTATGTAATTACAAACTGAATAATTATAAAATGAGTTAACAAATGAGATGCACAGTTTAAATAGCAAACAAAGGGGCAACAAAATGAAACAATATGCTGATGCCCCTGATCTTTTTGCCACCTTCCAGTGCCCCTGATGCCGGTCTATAATCGGTGTTAGGCCGAAAAGCGAAAGCGAAAATGACTTTTTTCACCAAATGATTTTGATGGGATAGGCCTATTTTCCACTGAAAATTTCGGTGCCTACATTACAGGCAATGCTGTGCAATCACAGACACACATTACAGACTATGTTGTGCAATTACAGACACACATTACAGACTATGTTGTACAATCACAGACAGACACACATTACAGGCCATGTTGTGCAGTCACAGACAAAAAAATCAAGTAGCACAAAATAAGATATGAAGTTTACCTATTAGGATCTACTTACCAGTCGGACACTCCAGTTATGTCCAAATGGCTTAACCTTATAAAGTTAAACATAAAGAATTTCACCTAATCCACCACTAGGTGGATAAGTGGAGTCTGGCATAGTGTAGTTAGTATCTTATAGTAAATTGAATGATAATCCACTCTAAATACACAATATGATCACAACACATATACCTCAAGTGCAAAATAAAAATATTAGTACTAGCCTTATAAGGTAGCCAGGGGAAACTGGAGGTAAGACCAAAGGTACTAGTCTAGTGAAGTCACTAGACTAGTACCTTTTGGTTTTTCCTCCAGTTTCCCCTGGCTACCTGCAACGTACTTTATGTTTTAACCTCTTGTCTACCTTCCAGATTGATCTATTGTCTGTATACAAGGGAACAGTTTCTGTGCTAAAAACAAGCCTTTTTAATAAAGCTCACGTACTTAAATGACCACTATAGGCACCCAGACCACTTCAGCTTAATGAAGTGGTCTGGGTGCCTGGTCCAGCTAGGATTAACCCTTTTTTCTGTAGAGAAACTGCTATGTTTACCTATGGGTTAATCCAGCCTCTAGTGGCTGTCTCATTCTACGGATATTTACAGCTGTAACTTGGTAGAAGAGTAGCCTTTTAACCCCTTAAGGACCAAACTTCTGGAGTGAAAGGGAATCGTGACATGTCACACATGTCATGTGTCCTTAAGGGGTTAAGGACCAAACTTCTGGAATAAAAGGGATCATGACATGTCACACATGTCATGTGTCGTTAAGGCTAGTACTTATTCATTTTTTGAACTTTTTTGCACATTTTTTGCACAGGTATGTGTGTTCTGTGATCATACTGTGTATTTAGAGTGGATTAGCAGTCATAGACAGACACACATTACAGGCTAGTTTTGCCCACTCCTATCTCCTGGAAGAATCTGTTCCGGTTTGCTAGATTCTGATTGGCTGCTCTAGTATTTCCGGGTCTGAGGGTGTCGGTAAAGATGGCAGCAGTCAGCGAGCAGTGGCCGGACCGGAAATAGAGAAGGAGAAGCGCCTGGAGCTGGTTCTCCAGGGTCCGGCTGTAGATAAGAAGTTGCGGGCGTGTGGCGACCAGGTCCCCCCGGTTCTCTTCACCCTCTCCCTCAATTAACTGGAGGTGAGCGGGTGCTCGGAGCTGCGTGAGCTGTCAGACGGCCTGGGCCTCCTCTCCCACGTGCAGAACCTGGTGCTGTGCCGTAATAAGCTGCAGAGCATTCCCCCGGCTCTTGGCAAGCTGAAGGCCTTCTGGGTGTTGAATCTGTCTGGGAACGAGCTGAAGGAGCTGCCGGCAGAGATCACTCAGCTGTCTGACCTCTGCACCCTGAATGTAAGCTGGAACCGGCTGTGGGGCATTGTGCCCTCTCATAATGCTGGCTAATAACTGGGCATTGTGCCCTCTCAAAACAGGGAAGGGGGGTGTAATTTTTGATCGATATGACCCTTTTTTGGCAGAAATGGGATAGGCCCATTTTCGGACTAAAATTTACCTGTGCTGTACTATGGACACTATGCTGTTAAATGGACACTTCAAGCAATCCACACTCTTGTCATTGTCTCTTCTCACTGTTTTTATTTAAATAGACAGTATATTCACCAAACAAACTAAAGCTTAATCTAGTTGTTCTACTGTCTATAGCAGTCTTTTTAATGTAAACACTGTCTTTTCAGAGCAAAGGCAGTGTTTACATTATTGCCTAGTAAAACCTCTAGTGGTTGTTACTCAGACGGCCTCTAGAGGGGCCTCCTGGGTGCTTAGCATCTCCATGCATGAATCAGTGCATCTCTGTGAGGAGATGCTAATTGTCGAAGAGAAACTTTTTGCTTCGTATGCTGCCTATTGGAAATCCTTGGATTGGCTTAGATCATAAAGTTTGATAATCACAGCCATGGAGGTGGAGCAAGGCAGAGTCAGCTGCGGTGAGACCTCTGCAGCACTGGAAAAGGGTCAGTAAACTCACCTTTTTACTGCAAGGAGAGGGGGGCCGGGACCTAAATAGTTATTTTGCCACTATAATACATGTTTGTGACCCTGACACTATAGTGTTCTCTTAAGCAATTTGCAACAAAATCTTTTCAGTTATAAGCCATATAGGACCCAACCGAAAAAAAATAAGTGCCAAAATAGCTATTCCATAAACCCATGGAGTGCAGATGTTTAGAGGAAATACAAAGCATTCCTGTTATGAACAACGGTAGGACCAGAATTGTCTGAGAAATGTATATTATTGATCTATATAAAAAGCTGCAAAAATGGCAAAAACTCAAAAGTAAGCATCTTGGTGTGTTTTGGTTTGTTTTTTGGTGTTTTTTCATTATACATGCTTTTCTAACTTGCCAAAGTGCTTTATATTATGTGAAGAGCGTGTCATGTTTGTTTATATACAAAAAGTGCAGATTTCAATAAATATTGGCACTTTTATAATTTAGCTGGTTACTCCCCCAGGTTGTCAAGCAAACAAAAGGACGGTTACTTCCTTTTTATTTTTTTTAATTTTTTTTAAGCTTAGTTAGGCTAAACTCAAGAGGCAGCAATTGCTCAGAATACCTGGCTTACAAATATTTAGCACTGAACTGCATTGGGAAGCCTGTGGTTGGACAGTCACAGAATGTCTAGGTGGAGGAAGAAGGGAACGGTTAGCACAGGCTGTAGACAACATATCTCAAACTTTTGCAAGCTATTTTAGGTATATCCCCAATAGAAATATGCATAAATAAATGCATTATGTTTTCATTGGAGTACATCTTCTAAACAGTGATTTTTATTTCTGCATTGTAGTGTCCCGTTAGCCCTGCAATGTAAACCTTCAGTTACTGTGATTTTTTTTAATTTAGTGCCAACATTCAACATTCTACGTTGCGGGATTAAAATAACACCACTGCACCCACACCGCCTCATTGAGATAAAGTGGCCTAGCTTATTTTTAGTGGTCCTTTAAGCATCTCTTATGCTATATTCAGCAAATTTGAGAAGTAGCAGTCACTCTTGGGAACAAAGAATATCATGACTAAGTGGTGGTGTCTGTATGAGATATATTTTCCTATGGCACCATCTCGTCTCTATTTACTTTTAAGAATTTGAGTGTTCGAGATAGTCCCAAAGCAATGCTTTGCAGTGTGTAGCATACATTTCTGGGACTGGAAGAGTTGCAGGGCCCACCCACTGTAAAAATACAGTTAGATTATCTTGACACGGCAGCGTCAGGTCCGTCAATGAATGGATGCTTAACACTGCTCTTGTTGGTACCTGTTTCTGCTCTATTATGGCCAAGATAACTTTGTCCATCCTCTTTTATTCTTCATGCATCAGCAAGCAGCAATGAAGGGTGTCTAAACTCCTGCTGTGGTGGTGAGTGAAGCTTCACAATGTACTGCTTCCTGGCAGATGCTGTCAGAGGTAATTGAGCAGAGAAACAAAGATCTGTGACAGGAAGCATACCTTATCAAGCTTTCAGACCCCCCTCCCATTCTATCCCAATGATGAGTTCTCCAGAGTGATCTGTGTTCACTGTCTGCTTTTTGTCTTTTGTTCTCTGTTTTCCTCCCATAACCATGAAGTTCACAGTTAAAGGTATATGTGTTGTTCTAGAATTATTAGATATGAGACAGATGCATGCATAGTAAAAAGAGGGTTTTATTCTCTATTTAGTGACTTAAACAATTCAGATGGAATTTCCATCTTGTAAAAATGCTCCAGTCTTTTTCCACCATTTTGGCTTTAATGTTTTTGTCAGTGTACCAAAACTTACTGTTTAGGGAATTTGCTCCAGTCAGTGAATCAACCATTAATTATTGTATGTATGTATGTATGTTGTGATGGATAAGACAAGCACAAATGTTGTTACAATGTTTCTCAACCTTTTTACAGAAAAGTACCCCTGCACGTCTAAAGAAAATATTCCTATGTATTCCTGCTTCGAGAAAGTAATTTCTGTTGACTTAAATTTGAAGTGAGACGTGTAGACATGGATATTTTGTTGATCCAAGGTTCGACAAATCCCAGACGACAGGTTGCCATGGCGACCAGGACATTTGTGCTGGCGCCTGGGATTTGTGAGCGTGTTCAGCCCCCGAGGTGACCGGCTGCTTGAGAGCAGAGGCTAGCAGTCGGATCACGGAGGGCTGAGGCAGGCAGGCGGCTGACGGAGGGAGGGGGAAGGCCGGCTCATGCATTGTTGAAGGATGAAGGGGGGCAGCGGGCTCATGGATTGCTGAGGGAGGTGGGCGGACGGCTAACTTAGTGCTGCAGCGAAGGAGGGAGGTGTAATCTCCCTCGTGCTCCTTGCAGTGATGCCAGGAGCCGGGTTATGATGTTACTCCGACCCCCGGCTCACTAAACAGTGCGCAAGAGGGAGCTGAGTAGGGAGTTGACAGCAGCCCCACTGGACCCAAAGGAAAGCCTATCCACTCAAGCTTTCGAAAGGTAGGGAGGCTGGGTGGATTTAAATTAAAATTAAAAAGTTACTTGTGAGTCAGTGTGGGTGTCTGTGTGTGTGTGTGTGTGTATGTCTGTGAGTGTGAGTGTTTTTACTGCTCTTTTTCCCACGCGGTGCTGGTGATGCCGTGGTTGGGCCACCTTCATGGCTGAGATCATCAATCTTACCAATAGGAAAGCATTGGGAGACTATTGCGCATGCACGGCAAAATGCCACTGACCCAATTTAACGTCTTATAGAGATGCACTAAATCAATGCATCCCTATGGGGAAAATTAACATAGGTGCTGCACAGTGTGAATCACTGACCCAGGAAGCACCTCTAGAGGCCGTCTGAGTGACTGTGGCTAGAGGTGTAACCAGGCAGCAATGTAAAGCATGCCTTTTATCTGAAAAGTCAGTGTTTACATTAAAAAGCGTTCAGGAACAGGATATAGACTTCAGAACAACTAAATTAAGCTGTAGTGGTACTGGAATGATTGGTTGATTGAAAGCAACCAATCAGAGTGTTGCTATGAGTCAAATTACACAGCATGGGAAAATTCCAAAGAACTTTCTCACACTGTGTAAAATAACTCAGAGCACTCTGGTTTGATTTCAAGCCAACCAATCAGAGTGCTGTGACAGGTAAATGTAGAGACTTACCTGTCAGTCTTCTCATTTACCTGTCAGAGCATTCTGATTGGTTGATTCCAAGCCAACCAATCCGAGTGCTCTAAGCCTAATTGCAGGGTGTGGGAAGACTTTATAAGCCTTTTCCCGCCCTGCGGAGCTCAGTCTGCGCAGTGCCCTCCATGGGTGAAGATAACTTTTTTAGCGTTGGGTTTTTAATTTTCTTTTCAAAGTTCGACGGGTATTATGGATTTTTATTTGGCATTTTTTCAGGCTGAAAAAATAAGATTTTAGAAAAAAGATGGAAATGGAAATTTATTTTTTATTTACAGGGATTTTGTTTTATTGTTCCCCCCCCCCTCACTATTTTTAGGGTGAAGGGGGTAGGTAGGTCTTTATTAAATTTTTCTTGGGTGGGGGCTGGGGGGGAAGGGAAGGACTACCCCTTATTGATATTCAGGGGCCCCACCCACCGCTCAGGGGTGGGGGTCGGGGGGGAGTACAATGGGTTCCCCCCTTATTGTTATTTAGGGGCCCCACCGCCACTCAGGGGTGAAGGGTCGGGGGGAGGACAATAGGTCCCCCCACCTTTTAATTTAGGGCCCCCACCTGCCGCTTATGGGTGGAGGACAATAGGTTTCCCCCCCCCCCATTTTAATTTAGGGCCTCGACCCGACGCTCATGGGTGGGGGCCAAGGGACGACGATAGGTTACCCCCATTTTCATTTAGGGCCCCCTCTTGCCGCTCTGGGGTGTGGGCCGGGGGGGGGGGGGAGCAATAGGTCCCCCTGTTCAGCTTAATAGCCCCCACTCGCGCGGCACAGGTTTTTCTTTTGTTTTTTAACAGTGAGATGCAGCCGCAATCTGGTCAGAATTTAATTAATTCAAATTAAATTCCGATCCAAACAAAGTCCCGAATTGCATCCTAACACGAATGGAGAAACTGTTCTCCATCTGTTAGGATGAAATTTTGTGTTTTCGCCAGCATTCAGTCTGTGACAGGACGTTCGTGAATACTGACAGGAAGCATCACGAGATCATGGAGGAAAGGTAAGAATTGTGGGAAAATTTCTCTGACCACAGGAAATGGAGCACACTTTGCTCCTCCGCTGGTCAGAGATGGTCAGGCGTAGGAAACCTCCATAAGACAAAATAGTCAAAAAAAACTAGAGCAGACAGGAAGCAATGAAGAACAGATCCTGACAGAGGGAGAGAAGAGGAATCAATTAAAGAAAGGTAAGTTCGGCATGACAATGCCGCTTTAATGAGTAGAGTCTCCCCCTAGCATTTTCTATCTTTACACGATGATTGTGCTCTTCAGGATGCCCAGTAACTAAAATGTTACTATGTTCCTTATGATAGCACTCAATTTTGTGGCTGAGGTTGCTATCAAGTAAAAAATTAAATACTAGATTGCAAGTGGATGAGCGTTTAATACAGCTCTATGTACTTTAAGTGTAAGCCACTAGTGGTTCTTATTTCACTTATCTCGTGTTTGACACAGGGCACTTTTTATTTTCTTCTTTTTTTCTTTTTTCTTTATATTAAAGTGAACTAATAAAGTTTGTCTTTTTACCTCTTAGAAACTGTTTTATAACTTAATGGTAATGTATTGAGATTTATTTTCTCATTTATTTGTAGTTACGTAATTAGGGTTATCCCCGTTTTGATTACAAGTTAACCCTTTAGGCTTCGGTATATATATTTTTTTTGTATCCGATTGCCCTTTTTTTGTATGTACTTTGAAGTAGGTGCCATTACAAATATTTTAAACAAAACAATTTTGATGTAATAATAATGTAATTTTTCTTTAACCTCTTTACCTCTCTCTAACATATCTGATATACTGAATATAGTTTACTTTGGCAATTTATTATATTTTAGTTTGTTGTTTGTGAGCACTGACCCAGAAAGGCTGTGTTTACATTAGAATTCCTGCAGGTACAGTCTATAGACACCATAACAACTACATTAAGCTGTAGTTGTTCTGATGACTATAGTGTCCCTTTTAAGGCAAGTTATATAAAAACATAGAGGGGATCATTCATTATTTTACTATGTTTCTTCAATTTCCAGAGAATTGATGATTTCCACCTCAACCTACCATATCACTCAAACAAACCCCAAATTTTTTTCCAACTCAACTCTTGCCAGATAACTGTATTTTACTTTTTATTCCATCGCCCCTGCTCTAAAAATGACACTGCAGATAAAATAATTAAGTTTTTTTTTTTCTGGGAATAGATTTCACTAGTTTGTAGTACTGAAAAATTATGTATGTGTATACATGTATAATATTACAGACACAGCACGCCACTTTTCCTGCAAAATACACTCCGTTGTCGTCTTTGACGGTAAACGCAAACCATATTTTAAACCTTCTGAAGCAAAGATGCAATTGAAAGAATGTCTTTAAAACATCCTTGACGGAGGATTTGAGCACTCCTATGGATGTGGCTAAATTAGCCACTAATTCTTGCACTCCACTTTCCCATGTGTACCTTTTTGTGTACCTCTCATACAGCACCTGTATACCTGGTGTTTTTCAGCACCCTATGTTTATATATGCAACGTGCTCTTGAAAATGCATGGGCATTACTGAGTACATTTCTAATATCCGCACAAAGAATCAACATGATAAAAAAAAAAAAAAAATCTATTAATTTAACAATAATAAATCAGAGCATTAACTATATTAGAAGTCCATTATTAATTTTGTAATTAAATGACTGTGATCATCTTTGCATGGATTCAGTGGACAAAGAGAAATAAGACAACATTGCTCTCTCTTTAATATCTCTTTAATAAATAATGAGGCAATTAGACTTAGAATATAAGCACTCACGTGTATATGAGCACTAAACCTTTTCTTGATGCTATGAAGAAGAGTCTAATCCCACCATTGATCTCATCATCTTGATATTAAACTATTGCATGAGGATATAACACACATGGGATATGAAATTGTTTACTACAAAAATTATTATTAACCTTGACACCCCAGATATTTGTGGACCACGTTTCCCATTATGCTCAGCCAGCATTAAGTCTTCACGGGAGAAGTATCTCACAAAATATCTGGAGTGTTAGGATTAGCTGTCACTGCACTAGTTATTGTGACAAATAATTGCTGCTTAGGTACAGCAACAGTCTGAGGTCTGTAGGTGGCAGCAAAGTGCCCACTATTGTCCTATTTGTTGAGGGTATAATGACAGTGCTGCAGTCTCTCAGTGCAATGCTGTTATTACGGACACTCAACGGGAAAAGCCTTGTTGATGGTTTCAGACGTTCATAAACTGTCAAAAGATACAGTTTGTCACTTAAAATCATTTGTTTACTGGACATTACTAGCAATGCACAGAGCAAGCTGGTTAACTTTTAAAGAGAAATTGGGTGAGATTCTAAAAAGTGCCCTTTATTTTTTCATTTTTTTGGACTCTAATCTGTTTGTATTTATTAATGTGTTTTAAAAAAGGGTCTAAAAAGGTTCAGGTTTTCTCTGCCCAATTTCTGCCATTTTGCACAATATAATCAATTACAGTATAGACATCCAAGTTTAGAGAGGTGGGAAAAAAAGAAAAGTGAAACAGAACACTTTTCTGGCGTTAAGGGTGACAGAATGATTGATAAATCTGATGTGTTGCTGAAAAAGGACATACAATAAAAAAATGACAGAAGCAACAGTGGGGAAAAAAAACACCAATAGATCTAGTAAATTGCTCTGAACAAATGTCCAAAAAAGGAGCAAAACTGTTTACAATACTTTAATAAACCCCATAATAACAGTTGTCACCAAGTTGAACACCAAGATGGCTCCCTTTTAAAACTTAATATATTGTATAGCATTACGCAAAAGGTCATTTGTCAAGCTATACAGCTCCCATGCAGTTTATAATAACTTGGAAAGTAGCTTCATAATATAAATTACCATTAATACTTGTTGGAGTGACCCTTTAAATTAGTGAATGTAACTACTGTTGCCAAAGTAGTCGCCGATACAACTTCAAATAAACATGGCTCTGATAAATATTTTGAAGTTTGTATAGTTATGTCAGATTTTCAGAGCTTTTAGTTCCCAAGTCCTACAAACATTTCAATTTTAGGGTAAATGTTGTTTTGTTTTGTTCCTATGCCATCTAAATAAATCTTGTGATTTCTAACAATTTGTTATATATTTTCGGCATGATGCGGAAGACTATTACGATTGAATAGCATAAATTACTGCCTTGTTTTCTGTTAGGCACTTCCTATAGTTACCGCAGACCTTTTCTCAAAGTGTCTAGGAAAATAATTACCGGTAGATTTGAATCCTCACATATTGGATTATTTAGCAACCCAAAAGCTAACTAGAAACTTGCAATGGATTCTGCTTTCTTTTTCATTTCCCTTTTCTCTTTTCTTTTTCATTCATGTTTTCCTTTCTTTCTATGATTTTTCTTTTCTTTTTGGGTAAATGCTTTGCAGTCAAAGCTCAGCCTGGCTTATTCCATGAGCACTTCATGATGAGCTTAAGTATCTAGAACTCTTTCTGATGTATGTGTGTTTAAAGGTACACTATAGTCAACAGAACAACTACAGCTTATTTAATTTGTGCTGGTGAGTAGAATCATTACCTTTAGGCTTTTTGCTGTAAACACTGTCTTTTCAGAGAAAATGCAGTGTTTACATTACAGCCTAGTGATAACTCCACTGGCCACTCCTCAGATGGCTGCTAGAGCTGCTTCCTATCTCAGTCTTGCCTAGTGTGCATCACAACATATCAGTATCTCCTCCCTCTGCATGCAGACACTGAACTTTCCTCATAGAGATTCATTTATTCAATTAATTAATGAGGAGATGCTAATTGGCCAGAACTGGGTTTGACTTGTGCTGGCTCTGCCCCTGGTCTGCCTCCTTCACAGTCTAAGCCAATCCTATGGGAATACACAGAATACAGCAGAAATTCAGCGCTAATCAACACACAATATATGAAGAATGGACAGCAACCCGAGCAAAGGAAACCCCTCAAGTTCTTCAATGGATCAAATACAACATAAAAAAGATGGAGTAGGGCTGCGCCAATACGAATAAATAGTTTTAGAGAGGGTAGGAGGTCTCGCTAGAGTAGCAGTAGATAATCAGGGAACTGTGATACATAGTCTCAGTTGTCCTCAGGTGTCTGTGTCCCCATGTCTCACAGTGTCCCCTAGTGACACGGGGACACTGGGAGACATGGGGACACAGACACTAGGGGAGAGAGGGAGACACTGGGAGCAATCCATCTATACAGCAGAGTCAAACTGTAAGTACCATATATACTCGAGTATAAGCCGACCCGAATATAAGCCGAGACCCCTAATTTTACCCCAAAAAACTGGGAAACTTATTGACTCGAGTATAAGACTAGGATGGGAAATGCAGCAGCTACTGGTAAATATCTAAATAAAATTAGATCCTAAAAAAATTATATTAATTGAATATTTATTTACAGTGTGTGTGTGTGTGAATGCATTGTGTGTGTGTGTGTGTGTATGAGCGCAGTGTGTGTGTGTATGAGCGCAGTGTGTGTGTGTATGAGTGCAGTGTGTGTGTGTGTGTGTGTGTGTGTGTGATGCAGAGCCTTGGTGGGGGTGGGCATTTTTATTATTTTTTATTATTATTTTAATATTAATAGTTTTTTTGTTATATTAAATTTTTTTTAAATTATTATTATTTTTTATTTTATTTTATTATTTTATTATTATTAATATTTTTTTTTTCGTCCCCCCCTCCCTACTTGATACATGGCAGGGAGGGGGGCTCTCACTCCCTGGTGGTCCAGTGGATGGGCACTGTGTAGGAGGGGGCTGGCAGAGAGCTCTTACTTACCTCTCCTGCAGCTCCTGTCAGCTCCCTCCTCCTCCGCGCCGGTCCATTCAGCACCTCTGTCAGCTCACACTGTAAGTCTCGCGAGAGCCGCACTATGACCCCGCGGCTCTCGCGAGACTTACACTGGGAGCTGACAGAGGTGCTGAACGGACCGGCGCGGAGAAGAAGGGAGCTGACAGGAGCTGCAGGAGAGGTAAGTAAGAGCTCTGCAGCCCCCACAGCCCCCTATCTGTATTATGGCAATGTAAGTTGCCATAATACAGACAGTGACTCGAGTATAAGACGAGTTGGGGTTTTTCAGCACAAAAAATGTGCTGAAAAACTCGTCTTATACTCGAGTATATACGGTAGTTTTTTTGGTGATTTTACAGAATTTTCTCTTATGTCACCCCTTGTGATTTACATTATGTGATGTCACACATACATAATTAATTATGCAAATTAGTAAGGTATTTTTTTCCAAGAAAGGTGGCAACCCTTACTACTCTTCACATACTCTTGCTTAAGTATGGAAGCTTAAGAGGGATATATGGAAACAAAACTTGTGTGGACTAGCTGAAATGAAATTACCGTATTTATCGGCGTGGAGAATACTATGGAAAGGGGGGGGGACACTATGGGATGAGGGGGGGGGGACACTATGGGAGGAGGGGGGAACACTATGGGAGTGGGTGGAGAATACTATGGGAGGGGGTGGAGAATACTATGGGAGGAGGGGGAAGAATACTATGGAAAGGGGGGGGAACACTATGGGATGAGGGGCGGAACACTATGGGAGGGGATGGAGAATACTATGGGGGGGAGAATACTATGGAAAGGGGGGGGAACACTATGGGAGGGGGTGGAGAATACTATGGAAAGGGGGGGGAACACTATGGGATGAGGGGGGGGAATACTATGGGAGGGGGGGAAATTTCCTGGAATTTCCTTCTGAAAATGAGGTGCGTGTTATACGCCGGTGCGTGTTATACGCCAATAAATACGGTAGTTAAGACAATGCTGACTTTGGTTTCTCTAACACTCTGGCATGTTCCCTTTCTTCTACACTCACTACATCCACCTTTTCTCTGTCTCAGACTGTATACCAGGAGCTTCTACCTGCTAGTAAGAAGGTAAAGAGACAAGTGGACATGTAAGTGCTAGGATACATTTCTGCCAACAGCATCCTGAGCTTGGCATAAGTGCGTGTGATGATGCGCTCGCATGGAGCGATCACATCATTAGAAGCATTCATGCCTTGCTAGCCTTCCAATTCTTTGGACAGACACGCCTCCTTTTTGGGCATCTTCGTCCCTTTCGGGAGTTCTGGTTACATGATCTGCGTCAGTGGCCCACCCTTTTACACCGCCCATTGACTTCCTGCTTCACTGGACACTGCTGTTAGGGGATATGGATTTACTTGAAAGATGAAAGCATGAATTAGAGAGCAATTAGCATATTTTAAGAGAATCTGAGTTTTCTTATAGCTGATCTAATGAGTTTCCCTCCAGCAACATTTCCACCAGATACATAACGCTTGAGAGGTATGACTGTTTTAGTGTTTTTGGTCGGTAAGATTCTGTACTTAGGCCCCTCATAATTGTCAGCACCAGGCCCACTGGGCTCTTAATCTGCCCTGCCTGGAGTGTCCCTTTAAACGACACTGGACATCCTCACACTATGCATGAGGACCTCCAGCGTCGCCAGAATCCCTATAGGAAAGCATTTAATAATGCTTTCCTATGGGTAGGTCTAATGGGCGCGCGGCCATTGCCGCGCATGCGCATTAGGTCTCACCCGCAGAGCGTGGGCAGAGCATGACCGAGCGCCGAGGGACATCGGCGCTAGATTCAGGTAAGTCACTAGAGGAGTTTTAACCCCTTCAGCAACATGGGATGGGGGTGGGAGGGAGAGGAGCACTGCAGGGTCCTGCAGTGCCTGGAAAACGGATATGTTTTTCTGGCACTGGAGAGTCCCTTTAACTCCTAATTGGCAGATAATTGAGCAATGAGACAGCAGGGGCATGATCCATATACTAAAATAGCTTCATTAAGCTAAAGTTGTTTTGATGCCTGACACAGTGACATGTAAGCCGTTTTAAATAGTAATTATGGGATAGAACGAGCCTCCACCTATTTTTTTTAGATAATAGATAAAACATATGAATTTGACACACACACAGTTACACTCTGACAGAAACACAAATACAACACTTACACATATGGAGATACAGATACACTAACACAAATGCAGATACACACATGTTGAAACAGATAGAAACACTGATACGCATATACAAATACAGATACACACACTGACACATACAGATTTACAGACACACAGATAGAAACACTGCCACACATGCAGACACACAGACATGCACAGACAAATATACACATGCAGACACACAGACGTGCACAGACAAATATACACATGCAGACACACAGATACAAACACTGATACACATGCAGTTGCACAGACACACTGATACACTGACACATATGCAGATACACAAGCACACAGTTATACAAATACTGGCACACATACAGATAAAAACATTGACACACATACAGATGTCCAGACACATATACAAACACTGCCACACATGCAGATGTACAGACACACAGATACAAACAATTGCACACATAGAACAATTGCACAGACACATGCAGATACACAAGCACACAGTTATACAAATACTGGCACACATAGATAAAAACCTTGACACGCATACAGATGTCCAGACACATATACAAACACCGCCACACATGCAGATGCACAGATACACAGATACAAACAATGACGCGCATAGAACAATTGCACAGACACACTGATACACACACTGACACAGATACAGTATTTGTGTCAGTGTGTGTATCAGTGTGTCTGTGCAATTGTTCTATGTGCGTCATTGTTTGTATCTTTGTGTCTATACATCTGCGTGTGTGTATCAGTGTGTCTGTACATATGTATGTGTGTCAGTGTGTGTATCAGACACACAGGTACAAACGCCACACATTCAGATCTACAGACATAGAGATACGAACACTGAAAGAGAGACACTGTCACACATGCAGATACACAAACACACTGGTACAAACACTGCCACACATGTACATGTACAGACATGCACATATACACAAATGCAGATCGACAGACACGCAGAAGCAAGCACTGACACACCTAGGTACACAAACACACAGATCCCAACACTGACATGGATATACAAATGCATACTGAAGCAAACATTGGCACACACATCTAGATACACACAGAAACACATACACATGCAGATACACAGAAATGAACACTGCGATACATGCAGTTGTGCAGACATACTTCTGTTTGGTGTATCTCTGCAATCCGTTAGGAGTGTAGACCAGGGGTGTATTTACCCCGAGGCAAATAAGGCATTTGCCTTGGGCGGCACCTTCTTGGGGGCGGCAAAAAAAGCCACCCCCCCATCCGCCCTGGCAAATGCCTTGCTAGCCTCTTGTCCTGGGGGGGCTCAGGAGCTGGCCTGGTGGCCGCCTCAGGGCCCCCCAGGCTGGCAGCGGCGGCACTTTCCAGGCCGGAGCCGGAGTGACGTCATGCTCCGGCATCACTACGTGGCGCGCAAGGGAGCTGAGCAGAGAGCTCAGGGGAAAGTGCTCCCTCGCTGATAGCACTTACCGGTCGCCCACCAAGCAGCCCCACTGGACCCCAGGGAAAGTTTTAATCCACCCCAGCATTCCCAAAGGTAAGGAGGCTGGGGGGATTGAATAGTCTCTTAGTGAGTCAGTGTGTGTGTGTGTCTGATAGTGACTGTATTTGTATGTTAACTAGTGTATGTGTGTGTGTCTGACACTGAGTGTGTATGTGTATTTTGAAGGCGGGGTGGGGGGGGGGGGGGGGGGAGAGAGGGGGTTGCAGGGGGACGCCTGAGTTTTGTTATGCCTAGGGCAGCACAAAACCAGGATACACTACTGGTGTAGACACAATTAGTAAAAAAAAACAAAAAACTTTTTATGAGCTCTTCTTTTTAGGCATATTATGAATAAATGTGCATACAGTACAGGAATATGCTGAATATTTTTAGCCTGTAAGCCAGCTTTATAAAGAAGAATGGTCTGGGGAAATCATTCTTGCCTTTGGAATCCAGTCATTGAGCACAGATTACTATAGTTGCCCTTGTGACCTCCTTATAGACCTCCCTATTCTGTAGTAAGTCATTAGCAGAGCTGGCCTCTTTTCTCTAGATTTTCTAAATAAAAATGACTCGCTATTCAGAGGGATGCTATGTTTCACAAATATACAGCCAGAATAAGAAGCTGTCACAAAACATTATGTCTCCATGAAAATAATACAATATTATTAGTTTAGACATGGAAAGTGTAACTTGAAACTCCTAGACAAGCAAGATGGCTCTTAATTAGTACAATATAAAGCATGTTGAATGCTTATGAGAGTAATTGCAGATTTATTAGATCAATATTATGAACACAATTATGATGCTACTGTTTTATATACATGCACGTTGTTATTTAAAAAATGCATTACTTGGTGTAGCTATTATTATTTTATTA
Organism: Pelobates fuscus; assembly: GCF_036172605.1. Classification (NCBI taxonomy): domain Eukaryota; kingdom Metazoa; phylum Chordata; class Amphibia; order Anura; family Pelobatidae; genus Pelobates; species Pelobates fuscus. The sequence continues at coordinate 80,752,831 of NC_086324.1, forward strand.
GTGTATTTATAAAAAAATTGTGATGCTCTACTGTGGAGACTCTGAAGCCTGCAAAAGTTTAGATGGGTAACACAAACGGTAGATAGAAGGTCTAATTTTTTTCCCATGCATCAAGAAAAACATATAAAGAAAAACTTACAAAGTAGAGGAATATAATACAATTTTTTTTTTTATATATGGGGGCAGGGCCTGACTGCCATGCTGAAAGGCTGCATTAAACAGCAGCTCCAACAATCTTTCAACTTTTCAAATATATTCATGTGAGTGCAATTTAGCCACCAGCACTAGATTTGATTTTAAAATACTACAGTAGAAGAAAACACTAACATTTTAGCCTTTTCAATATTGAAAAACTGAAATGGGCAAGCCCTATATATATTTGACGCTGTAAATTTCCAAAGGTCAATGAAACCTGTACATGTGGGGCATCATTGTATCAGTGGGACATCACGGCATGCAAATATGTGTATTTTATTGCAGTAAAAGCTAACAGTATTACAACATTCACAGTTAAAAGGACTCTATAGTCAACAGAACATCAGCAGCTTATTGTGTTCGTTCTGATGAGTAAAATCATTCCCTTTAGGCTTTTTGCAGTAAACACTGTCTTTTCAGAGAATATACAGTATTTACATTACAGCCTAGGGAAACCTCCACTGGCCACTCCTCAAATGGCTACTAGAGCTGCTTCCTGGCGCACTGACATTCAGTGTCTCCACCCTCTGCATGGAGACAATAAACTTTCCTCAGAGATTTATTGATTCTGTGCATCTCTATGTTGAGATGCTGATTGGCCAGGGCTGTGTTTGGCTTGTGCTGCCTCTGCCCATGATCTGCCTCCTTAACAGGCTCAGCCAATCAAATGGGGAAGCATTGTGATTGGCTTTTGATCAACACATCTAATGATAGCAGGCATCTCAGGGCCAGAGCCAGCAGCAGCAGCAGACTGGAATAAATGTAAGATTTTGCTATATTTAGAGGGGCAACGGGGGAATAGATGGTGGTTTTAACACTATATGGTCAAGAATACGTTTTTGTTCCTGATTCTATAGTGTTCCTTTAAAATGCCATGCAGACCTTGGAAAATAACAAAATATCTTAATATCCCACACTTTTTTAGATTTTATTTAAAATAAATTATGTTTCATATATAAATATTTAATGTGAAATGAAAGCCCTATTTCTCCTGAACAAAATAATATATGATTTGTGTGGGTGCACTTAATATGAACTCTGTAAATCATGGTTGAACAGATATATAGCAAAACATTTTGGGTTTTGTTTTGCTTCAGAACTTGTACAATTGCCTTCGTCCTTAAGGGTTTAAATGATTGTGACTTTTTTATTTTTTATTATTTATTGATATTCATAGGGAAGTTTTTGATCATTCCTGAGTATTATAGATGGCCCATGAACAGTTTGCAAAGGCGTACCTAAAAGTAGGAATCGACCGATTATCCTTCCGGCCGATATTCTGTATTTTCAGCAATATCGGTATCTGCCTATAGAGATACCGATATTGCCGATAATACATACCAGGACCGCCGGGCCCATGACAAGCCAGGCGGTCCTGGAGGGCCCAGCAAGTGCTTACTTACCTTCCCAGCAGCTTCCTTCAGCTCCCCTGTCTAAATCTCGCGAGTCCCACAGATGTCAGAACGCTGCCATGGGTTACCATGGCAACACTCCGCAGGGCACGTTGGCCACAAGAGTTAGAAAGGGGAGCTGAAGGGAGCTGCTGGGAAGGTAAGTAAGCGCTTGCTGGGCCCCCCAGGGAATGCCATATGTCCCCTCCCTGGCAAGTAAGAAGCAAGGAGGAGGGAGTAAAAAAAATAAAATAAAATTTAATTAAAAATGCCTCCCCTCCCCCTCCATTTTACACAAATTACATGCCTACAGAAACACACACACACACACACACACATTAAACAAATACACTGCATTCACTATACCCACAATACACACTCTGCATTCATTATATACACACTACACACTCTGCATTCATTATATACACACACTACACAAACACACACACCCTGCATTCATTATATACACACACTGCATTCACTATACACACACTACACAAACACATACACATACTGCATTCACTATACACACACTACACAAACACACGCTCTGCATTCATTATATACACACACACTGCATTCACTATACACACGCCACACACACTGCATTCACTATATACACATTACACACACTGCATTCACTTTATGCACACACTACATTCACTATACACACACACTACACTAACACACACTCTGCATTCACTAGATATACACACTACACAAACACTCACTGCGTTCACTATACACACTACACAAACACACTCTGCATTCATTATATACACACTACACAAATACACACTGTATTTATTTTATACACACTACACAAACACACACAGCTCCCCTGTCTAAACACATGTCATCTACCACATGTGGCATGTATATTTTGTGCATTTACCTTTAGAAATAGTTTTTTGTTTTTTTTTTCAAAATGGTAAATGTTCAGAATATCGGTACGTGATCGGCTATCTGCCAGAAAATTCACAGATTATCGGTATCTGCTCTAAAAAATCAATATTGGTTGATCACTACCTAAAAGTAGAGAGTACTTAAAATCAGTAGTAGCACGTGAGAAAGATACAGGGGTATTGAGAAAGATACAGTGGTATTGAGTAAGATACAGAGGTGTATCTAGGTTTGTTGGTACCTCTCCCTACATTGCTATATTGTACTTTTATTTTGATTTTGATGTCTGTCTACCTCCATTGTGTTTTTCTTATTCCCCTTTTAATTTCTAATTTTTTATTTTTTTCTGGCAAATGGTGGCAGTACCTGGGGGTTGTGCCTCCTTAATTGGGACAAGCATCTACAATATAGGAGTTAATTAAAAGTCCCTCCCCTTTATCCCATAAAGGGCTTCCCCCGGCAAACCCACCCAAGTTCTTCCTTGTCCCAGCACAGGACGGATCAAACTTCTACTTGAGGTGAGGCACACTGGTTGATGTCTGGGGGAGGAAGCCCGATAGCCACCCGGGTGGTAGACTGAGTGGCATGACTCTGTCCATGGAGGTCCCGGAGCCCTTTCAGGTATTTATGTTGCGCCAAGTATGTTCTTGCTTTGTGAATATGGGCGGGCCAGGGGACGCCTTCATGACGTTACAGGCGGTGGAACACGCCCGGGTGGTGTTGCGTTCCACCGAAGTTCCGGGTATGCCGCTGCACGCGTGAACCGTAACTTCCGGGAAATGGCGCCGGATTTTAACCCATGGGCATATAAATACTGTGCGGTTTCCCTCTGGCAGCTGGATGCTGGTCAGAAAGGATTCTCCGTGTCACCAGCCCCCCACAGGGCTCAGAGGTTTTTGAGGTAAGATTAAAAAAATCTTTGCTTTCTGTTAAACGGTTTAGGGTGTTAAAGGTATATTTCTGTTATGTTTCAGATATGTCTTGCCCTCAGCAAATAGATAAAGACATGCCTACTCCTGCAACTAGGAAGGCCTCATCCAAAACCAAACATTTAGTTTGCAATGATTGTTCCAACCCCCCCCCCCCCCCCCCCCCCCTACCAGATGGCACTAGGAATAAAGTGTGTAGTCAATGGGCAGAAATGTCTTTGGAAAAATCAAACAAAAGGATAGGCAATAGTTCCTGTCTTGGTTTCCGGATATCCTGGCTCAGACTTTGGATTCTTTTAAAGAGTCACATAAGGTTTTTGCTGCGGTGCCTGAGGAGGTCCTTAGAGGCAGTAAAAGAAGGAAGTCTTCTTCTAATTCTGACATATCTTCAGGCGAATGTTAGTCTACTGCTGACTCAGAGGTTTCTAGTTCATCATCTTGTGTGGAGTCTGGGTTCCCACCTGATGAACTAAGGAAATGCACTAAGGAAGTGAATCAGAGTTTGTTGCTGGAAGATACTGCTAAGGGTAAGAAAGATTTCCCTGTACCTCAAGCCCTGGTTGACCTTATTTACAGGGAATGGGAAAACCTGGAAAAGCGAGCCTTTATCTCCCGATATTTAAAAAAATTGTTCAAGATTACGGATGATACTAAATGGAACAAATTGCCTAAAGTGGATATCCAGGTGGCTCAGCTTTCTAAAAAGACCACTATTCTAAAGGAGAAGTAGCGGCTTTAAGGAATTCTATGGACACGAGGGCCAAGACCGCCTGCAGGCGTGCTTTCTAGTCGGCAGGTTTCCAATGTAACACTTTGCTGGCTGGGGCTAGTAACTTGTGGTCGCAATCTTTAGAGGAGATGATGTTGGACTCTCCAGACAAGCAACTGGTTAGGTTGCTACAAAATTTGAAATTGTCTAATACATTTATGGATACGATGAATAAAGTGCTCAAGTTAGCTTCCAGAATCCATGGGCTTATCTTCATTTGCCCGTAGAGCCTTGTGACTTAGAGCCTGGACGGTGGATACAGCTTCAAAATCGGTCCTCTGGGAACTCCCATTGGAAAAACAAAAGCTGTTCGGGTCTCCTTTAGAGGAGATCATTAAACAGACGTCTGAGATGAAAAAAAGCCCTTCCTCGAGACAAGAAATGTTCTTGGAAGCCTGGTTATAAAAATTTCCAGTATAGGAATAGAAGAACCTACCAGGATAGGCCTTGTTATTTTCAAAAAAGAGAAAAAAATCCGAGGGTTTGAGGAGAAAAAAGGGGATAGATCTGACAAGGGTAGGCGTTTCTGACACCAAGAGAGTAGGAGGCAGAATCCAGCGTTTCTTCAAAAGATGGGAAGAAACTACAAGCAATCCATGAATTCTAAATCTGGTGAAAAGGGGGTACCGATTGCACTTTCCAAACCTGCACAAACCAAAATTCCTCATTTCCTTTTATCCATCCTCCCGAAAATCAGAAGTTCTGTTTGCAGAAACGATTCTGCTATTAAAAAAAGGGGTCATAGAAAAGGATTTGGTGACCCAGGAATTCCAAGGGATCTACTCAAGACTCTTCCTAATCTCAAAACCAGACCATTCCTTTTAGCCGATCCTAGATTAAAAAATGTGAATGAGTTTCTTCCTTACCAAAGGTTCAGAATGGAAACGATTACTTACATAACTCAGATTCTTCAGAAAATTGATTTTTTTTATGGGGAAGCTGGATCTCAGGGATGCTTACCTTCATATCCCTATGGCAGTTACCTCAAGAAGATTCCTGAGATTCACCATAAAAAGGGGAAAAGATATTTTACATTTCCAGTTCAAAGCTCTCCCCTTTGGTTTCCCATCAGCCCCAAGAATATTTACAAAAGTTCTTATGCCTATAACAGCTTATCTAAGGGTGTCGGGTGTCTCATTCCCTACTTGGAATATTGGCTGCTTATTGCAAATTCCAAAAGTTTGCTTTTGGAAAAGGTTCGGTCCACAATCCAAGTGCTTCAGGAACACGGTTGGATACTGAACTTAAAGAAGTCAATTCTACTTCCTTAAAAAAATAAAATAAAAAAAAATAGAATTCATGGCATTCGAAATATACTCAAGAATGTTATCTCTACATCTGACTACAGACAAAAGAAAGACAATCCGGAAAAAAGTGTCAGATTTACAGAAAATAGATTATTACTCTATAAGACAGGCAATGAGTGTTCTGGGATATCTAACCTCATCAATTCCCACAGTCAAATGGACAAAATCAGAAATAAAGCCTCTTCAGTGGGAAATCCTCTCTTCTTGGTCAAAAAGAGAGGGAGACTTAGATTTGTATCTCCAGATATCTCCTCAGGTAAAAGCTCAGTTAAACTGGTGGAAAACTTCAAGTTTCCTTTTGGCAGGTCTGACCTTTAGACCGAAAGAATGGGAGTTAGTCAATACAGATGTGTAAAACTCAGACTGGGGCGCTCATCTAAATTTGTTAATTTGCCAAGGTACTTGGTCCACAGAAGACAAAAACAGGTCAACAAATTACAGAGAATAGAAGGCAGTTATTTACGCCCTTCACCAATTCAGATCTTGGATACAAAAGAGGCCTGTAAGAATACAGTCAGACAACAACACAGTGGTCTCTTACATCAACAGACAAGGTGGCACCAGAGTGGAAAGTCTGTTTCGGCTGTGCGCCGACATTATGTGCTGGGCTCAGGTTCACTTAGAAGACATCTCTGCTGTCCCTCAGCAGAGGGAAATGGGATCAGAAAAAGTGGTCTCTAAACCCAAGCATATTCAACATTCTAATAAAGATATTTGGAATGCCCGTTGTAGACCTTATGGCAAAAAGAGAGAACACCAAGATTCACAAATTTGCCTCCCTGTTCAGGACAGATCATCCTCAATGGATAGATGGTCTATCACACCAATAGGATTTCTCCCTAGCGTACATCTTTCCTCCAATAATGCTGATCCCAAGAATTCTTCAAAAGATAAGAACAGACAGGGCAGTGGTTCTAGCAATCATTCCATACTGGCCAAACAGGAGCTGGTTTTAGGAATTTAAGGAGATGGCTTCCACGTACTGGGAACTTCCAATCTCAAAAGCTATGATAGAAAAGAGGGAGTTACCTCTGGAAATTTTACAAATGTTCAGATTGACGGCATGGCTGTTGCAAGGCTAATCCTTAATCATCAGGGTCTTCAGGAAGGCCGGGTCCAATTACTCCTTTAATCTACCAGACGTTGCACCTCAGAGTTATACATGAGAATTTGGGCGAAATTCCTACATTGGTGTAGGCAACATCAATGTCTTTAAGTACATCCTTTGGTTGTTTCTATTTTACACTTCCTTCAGGATGGGCTTCACAAAGGTCTGGGTGTTTCCACTTTGAAAGTCCAACTAGGTGCCTTGAGTTTTTTTTCTAGTGAAGGATTTAGTGTCGCATGTTCTAATTAGGAGATTCTTCAAAGCAGTAAGGCTTCTTAGACCACCTAGGAAGTTATATATTCCCTCCTGGGATCTTTCTTCAGTCCTGCAAGTGCTCTGTGAACCTCCTTTTGAACCTTTCCAACCTTTTGGAGAAGGTCCCATTGAAGACTCTTTACACTCATGATGGCCTTCTTGGTGGCCATCACCTCTGCAAAAAGAGTAGGTGAACTTCAGGCTCTTTCTTCAATGGGCAAATTCATTATATTCCATCAAGTTAAGGTAGTGCTCCATCCTAATCCTTCATTCCTTCCGAAGGTTATCGCTTCTAGAGCTGTAATCAGCCCATCATTTTACCTTCCTTCTGCAATAATGCCACCTCGTCGCAGGAACTAAAATAGCATAAATTGGATGTTAGAAGAGCTGTACAGATCTACCTTTCAAGAACTGCCGATTTATAGAAAATCGAATCCCCTGTTTGTCAATTTCCAAGGGAAATTTAAAGGGGAAAGAGCCTCTCGTAATTATATCTCTTGTTGCTTGATTGATACAATCAAGATGGTGTATGCTTCCAGTAACGTTCCTATACCTACTTCTCTTAAAGCACATTCCACAAGAGCAATGTCCACATCATGGGCAGAAAAGGCTCTTGCTTCGCCCAAAGAAATCTGCAAGGCGGCTTCTTAGTCATCATTCAACACCTTCATCAGGCATTACAGGCTAGATGTATTCTCATCCTCTGAAGTTGCATTTGGGCGTAAGGTGCTTCAAGCTGTTGTGGTGTAACTCCCACTCAATGGGAATCTTGCTATATCCCACAGGTACTGCCACCATATGCCAGAAAAAAATGAAATGTTTACGTACCATAAATTCTTTTTTTCTTAATATGGTGGCAGTACAATACTCCCTCCCTCTGAATTAAAAAAAATTACTTGTTGTATTTGACTTGTGTGGTGTGTTTTCTTGCTACGACTGAGGTGGGTTTGCCGGGGGAAGCCCTTTATGGGATAGAGGGGAGGGACCTTTAATTAACTCCTATCTTGTAGATGCTTGTCCCAATTAAGGAGGCACAACCCACAGGTACTGCCACCATATTAAGAAAAAAAGAATTTACGGTAAGTACAAATTTTTTTTTTTCTACCTTTCTCACATAACCTGTGAACCTGACTTACAGATTGAAGAACAACATCTGGGGATGGTGTTTTATCCGTTGGTGGATTCAGAATTTTGTTTCATGGAAAGACTGAGTCTTCTTTTTCAGCCAATGAAAGACTGAGCATGGGCTAACCCATCACTAGAGTGCCAAATAGAGAGCTCCTTTTAAAAAGCAAACCAGTAATAATACAGGGTAGTTCATTACCTGGTTTACATACTCCTGAAATAGGATATGGGTATGAGGATCAGTTATCTTTTTGTATAGTATAATATTTATGTATTGTATTTGTGTGTGTGTGTATGTTTACATATAATTATTTTTTACATTTTTTTTTATGGTGATTGATTCCCAATAGCTATTTATCTAAGCTTGGTATTATCCTTTACACTTCTATAAATGCAGCAGATCGCAGAGTTTCTCTATTGTCAAACACATCCTGTTACTCTAATGCCATTTTGTTGCAGCATTCCTTTGGCTAATGTACTGTGAAAGTCTCAGAAAGATTATTAGCCAGTTCCGATAAAGCTTATCTAAGCTGATATTAAATTATACTATGTTTTGATATCTCTGTTGCCCTAACCACCTTTTATTAATATTTACTTTCAAAACATTCATAGAACACTGCACAGATTTAAGCACAATGTTGAAATTGTTTTTGGAACTATAATCTTCTGTTATGCCTAAAAAAAATGTTAAACATTATATTACTAAATAAAAGCAATAATCTAATTCTCTCTGTGTGTTTCAGAAGTCCTCTATAAACAAGGCTGATTTTTTTGGCAGAATCCAAGTACTCACCTGGAAAAGGTTCTATGGGTTATATGGATGAACATTTGAATCGACTATGAGCTTCTAGTAGTGTAAAACTGGACGATAATATGGAAGCATTTGAAGTGGATGACATCAGTCCGGCTTTGGAAGTCACAGAAGACTTTTTTAGCTCTTTTGAAAAGCTAGAACATGTTGGCCATCAGGGTGAAGTCTTTGGAATTCATGAAGTCCCAGAGCTCTTGGAAAATGAGAGATCCAATAAAATTATACAAGCTGATGGTCAAAATGCCAATACTTCGCAGAGTAGCATTATTTGGGAGAGGTGTAAAAGTAGTCTCTTTGATGCCAAAGCAAAGAATGGGATCCATGCCAAAGAACTTTATTCGTCAAATAGAAGAGTATTTCCTGATAGCCCCCTGAATGGTGAAGGGGATAAAGACACATCTGCTTTTAACTTGTTTAGTGCATGTCGTAGACGTGATAGACCTCGTTCCATTAATGACACACTTGCTTGGGTTGAAGAAGCCCCTAAGTTTAAGCGAGGTCACAACAGATCAAGATCTGATATTAGCCATCTAGACTGGAGAAATGTTCGCAAGCCAGCCCCTTTACAGAGGTCTTCAAGCCAGGGAGTGCATTACACGAACCAAGACATTGAAGGAAATACTGGTATGTGAAGATTTCTTATTTCAAATGTATTTGAAATAGCAGGGTATATGTTATTTTCTCAAATAGTACCAATTTCATAGTGCCCCATTTCTATTTTTTGTCCAAAATCAAAGAAACAGATGTGTCACTATGTTGCTTGGCAATCCAAGACCCACTTTTTTTCTTTTTTAAATGTATTGTAGGTAATTAACACATTAAATATAAATGCAAAACCAACTAATTTATAGTAATAAAAGATAAAGGTAATTGCTATCCATATGTTTCCTAGTTTCCTAGCTTCTTTAATTCTTTTAAAGTCATACATAGATACAAACATGCAGGCTCCCAAGCACACAGGCTAGGATGGACAGCGTAAAAAAATTTGGCCTGAGCATTTTACATTCGGGATTGGCCCAGTGAGGATAGTGTTTTGTCATCATCAGTGACAAGCATGCTCCCCACAAAGTGAGCATGTTGGTTTGATGCTCTTCCAGTGCAGATCATGCACAGAGCCCTGCTGAAGAGCTTGTGCATGGGAAGTGAATAACCTTGATTATATCATTATAATGGCATCTGTCAAGGGATGGGATATATTAGGCAGAACGTGAAAAATCGGTTCTTAAATTTCATATGTTGGAAGCAGGAAAAATGGGCAAACGAAATGATCTGAAGTGTTTATGGTGCCAGAGTAACTTTACCCTTCAAACCACAATATCCCTGATTTATACTATGAGTTACTGATATCACAAACCAAACTAATTCATATTATCTTTTTACTAATGATGATGCTTGTACTTATCTCTCAATACTCTCAAGTTATTGCCAACCTACACAAGGTACACAAACTGGAGTACATCTACCACTTCACTACCACTTCAAACTCCAGATCGGGCTGGTTCACAGACATCTGCATGATGCTTTATCTGAAGTTAGATTATATTCTTTTCTTTTTAAAATCACAAGGTCTACTATTTGGTCATGCTTATCTATCCCCCCCCCCCCCCCATATGAATTCTGGACAGCTATTATAAGTATTGTTATGCATCATGCACATTCCCTCCATTTTGTTTTATTAATACAAGATTTAGATACAGGTTAGAAAACCAGTCCAAGATATAGTTTGCGTCTATCACACACTTTCTTGATTCAGATCAATATAATTTCTTAATAAATGATCTGTGTAGTGTTTTTACTCAAGAATCAGATAATCATAGATACATTTTTTTTTATTTTTATTATCAATATACTGCAATATACAGGCAGACATTTTAACATTGCTGCAATTTTCATGATTAATAATATCTGATTGATCCAGAGGAAGGCAAACAAAAACCCCAGTGAACGATGTCTCACAGGGGGAAAAAAATTCCTTCCTGACCCCATTTATGGCGATCGGTTTAATACCCTGGACCAGTCACCTAATGTGTTATAACTGTATATTGCTGAATATAATACTCTAATGTACTAATAAGAAGAATGTAAACCACAGAAGGTTGTCACTGCTCACAAAGCTAACACTCTAATATAAGCAGTGCAATACAGAGAAAAATTTCCTTTCTCACAGAGCGTACGGCCTAATATGAATGGTACAACACAGAGAAGGCCATCCCTGGTCACAGAGCTTACACTCTAATATAAATGGTACATCACAGAGAAGGCCACCCCTGCTCACAGAGCTTACACTCTAATATGAATGTTTCAAAACAGAGAATGTGGTCCCTGATCGCAGAGCCTGCACTCTAATATGAATAGTATAATACAGAGGAGTTCCCTGCTCACAGAGCTTACAGTCTAATATAAATAGTATAACACAGGGAAGGAGGCCCCTGCTTACAGAGGTTACACTCTAATATGAAAGGTACATTACAGAGAAGGAGGTCCTTGCTCACAGAGCTTACACTCTAATATGAATGTTTTAAACCAGAGTATGTGGTTCTGATCACAGAGCTTACACATTAATATGAATAGTATAATACAAAGAAGGAGGTCCTTGCTCACAGAGCTTACACTCCAATATAAATGTTTCAGTACAGAGAACGTGGTCCCTTCTCACAGAGCTTACACTCAAATCGGAATAGTACAACAAAGAGAGGGAGATCCCTGCTCACAGAGCTCACACATTAATATGAATAGTATAACACAGGGAAGGAGGTATTTGCTCACAGAGCTTACACTCTAATATGAAAGGTACATTACAGAGGAGGCCATCCCTGTTCACAGAGCTTACACCCTAATATGAATAGTATATACGGAAAAGTAGGTCCTGCTCATAGAGCTTACACTCTAATATGAATGGTACAACACAGAGAGGGAGATCCATGTTCACAGAGCTTACATTCTAATATGAATTGTACATTACAGAGAAGGAGCTCCCTGCTCACCTGAGCTTACACTCAAATATTAATGGAATAATACAGAGAAAGAGGTTAATGCTCACAGAGCTTACACTCTAATATAAATGGTACAATACAGAAAATAGGGTCCCTTATCACAGAGCTAACACCGTAATATTAATGGAAAACACAGAGAAGTAGGTCCCTACTCACAGAGCTTGCAGTCTAATATGAATGTTTCAAAACCGAGAATGTGGTGCCTGATCACAGAGCTTACACTCTTATATGAATAGTATAATACGGAGAAGGAGGTCCGTTATCACAGAACTTAGACTTTAATATGAATGGTGCAATACAGAGAAGTCCATCCCTGCTCAAAGAGCTTACACTCTAATATGAATAGTATAATACGAAAAAGGAGGTTCCAGCTCACAGAGCTTACACTCTAATATGAATGGTACAATATAGAGAAAAAAAGGTCCTTGCTCACAGAGCTAACATTCTAAGATGAATGGTACATTACAGAGAAAGCTCACAGAGAAATAGGTCCTTGATCACAGCGCTTACTGTCTAATATAAATGGTATGACACAGAGAAGGCCATCACTGCTCACAGAGCTTACACTCTAATATGAACAGTACAATAGAGAGGAGGTCCCTGCTCACAGAGCTTACGCTGTAATATAAATGGTACAATACAGAGAAAGAGGTCCCTGCTCACAGAACTTACACTCTAATGTAAATGGTATAACAGAGAAAGAGGTCCATGATCACAGAGCTTACACTCTAATAAGAATGGTGTAACACAGAGAAGGCCGTCCCTGCTCACAGAGCTTACAGTCTAATATAAATATGTCAAAACAGAGATTGTGGTTCCTGCTCACAGAGCTTACACTCTAATCGAATTAGTATAATGCAGAGTTGGAGATCCCTACTCACAGAGCTTACATTCTAATATGAATGGTACATTATAGAGAAGGAGGTCCCTGGTCACAGACCTTACACTCTAATATGAATGGTACAATACAGAGAAAAAGAGTCTCACAGAGCTTAAAGTCTAATAAGAATGGTATGATCACAGAGCTTAAAGTCTAATAAGAATGGTATGACACAGAGTCCGTCCCTGCTCACAGAGCTTACGGCCTAATATGAATAATATAATATGGAGGTAGAGATCCCTGCTCACAGAGCTTACATTCTAATATGAATGGTACATATTAGAGAAGGAGGTCCCTGTTCACAGAACTTACACTCTAATATGAATGGTGCGACACAGAGAAGGCCATCCCTGCTCACAGAGCTTACGGCCTTATATGAATAATATAATACGGAGAAGGAGGTCTCTGCTCACAGAGCTTAAACTAAAATGTACAGTATACCACAGAGAAGGAGGTTCCTGCTCACAGCTTACACTCTAATATGAATAGTATGATACAGAGAAGGAGGTCTCATCTCACAGAGCGTTCACTCTAATAGTATTAGAAAATACATAGAGGGAGGCCCTGGTCACAGAGCTTACACTCTTACCTAATTGGTAAATTACAGAGTATGAAATCTTCTTTCACAGAGCTTACACTAATATGAACAGTACAATACAGAGAAGGAGGTCCTTTATTACAGACCTTACACACTAATATGAACAGTACAATAAAGAGGAAGTTGCTGCTCACAGAGCTTACACTCTAATATTAATGGAAAATACAGAGAGAGAGGTCCTGCTTACAGTCTAATATAAATGTTTCAATATAGAGAATGTGTTCTCTGATCACAGAGCTTACTCTCTAATATTATTAGAAAATAAATAGAGGAAAGCCCTGCTCACAGAGCTTACACTAATATGAACGGTACAATACAGAGAAAGAGGTCCCATGTCATAGAGCTTACACTCTAATATGAATAGTATAATATGGAAAATGAGGTCCCTGAGCACAGAGCTTACAGTCGAATATTATTAGAAAATACATAAAGAGAGCCCTGGCGACAGAGCTTACACTCTAATATTAATGGTACAACACAGAGAAGGCCGTCCCTGCTCACAGACCTTACACTATAATGCTTACACTCTAATATTATTAGAAAATATATAGAGGGAGGCCCTGGTCACAGAGCTTACACTCTAATATGAATGGTACATTAGAAAGAATGAAGTCTCCGCTCACAGAGCTTAGACTAATATGGACAGTATAACACAGAGTAGGAGGTCCCTGATCACAGAGCTTACACTCTAATATGAATAGTATAATACAGAGAAGGATGTCTTCGCTCACAGAGCTTACACTCTAATATGAATAGTATAATACAAAAAATAAGCTCCCGGCTCACAGAGCTAATATGAACAGTGCTATACAGAGGAAGTCGCTGCTCATAGAGCTTACACTCTTATATTAATGGAAAATAAAGAGAGAGTGGCCCTACTCACCAAGCTTACACTCTAATATGAATGGTACAATACTGAGAAGTAGGTCCCTGCTAACAGAGATTACACTCTAATATGAAAGTTCCAATATAGAGAATGTGGTCCCTGATCACAGAGCTTACACTCTTATATGAACTGTGCAATATAGGGAAGGTCCCTGTTCACAGAGCTTACATTCTTATATGAACTGTGCAATATAGGGAAGGCCCCTGCTCACAGAGCTTATACTCTAATATGAATAATATAATACAGAGAAGGAGGTCCCTGCTCATAGAGCTTACACTCTAATATGAATAATATAATACAGAGAAGGAGGTCCCTGCTCATAGAGCTTACACTCTAATATGAACAGTACACTATAAAATTGGTCCCTGCGCACAGAGCTTACACTCTAATATGAACAGTACAATATAAAATTGGTCCCTGCGCACAGAGCTTACACTCTAATATGAACTGTCACGATTCGGGGAACCAAACACCCTAACACACACACACGCACACAGAAAAGGTGCAGTACCGGACCTTAGAGTGGCCGGGCTAAGCACACAAAGAATAGTCAAGAGACAAGCCGAGTAAAGGGAACCAGAAGTCAGAATAACGAGAAACAAGCCGAGGTCAAAGGGTAGGAGAAAGTCACAAAGTCAGATAAACAAGCCAGAGAGTACGTAACCAGAAACACAAGTTCAGTAACAATACTAGCAAGCAAAGACCACAACAGGGCAGGGAGGAACAGGAAAGGTAAGTATTTAAACCATAAGGTTAATTCTGATTGGATAATTTCCAATCAGAATTAACAATCACACGTGGGAGGTATCTAGACCTGCCACTGTGATTGAGGCACTGTGCCTTTAACACCGGGTCAGGTGGCTGACCCCGGCGTCTAATAAATTGGCCGGTCTCCCAGTGTGCAGCATCATGCATGCTGCTGCTGGGGGACGTGGAGGCAGGCGCGGGCGGCATCCGTGGCTGGGAGGATGGCGCCCGCCGAGCGCATGGCAGGAAGGGGACCGCGGACGGCTGGAGGGTGAGTGCTGCGAGCGGACTGCAGCCTCCCCTCGCAGCCGCCCGCGGGATCCTGACATTACCCGCCCCTCGAAGACCGCCGGGAGGGTGGGAAGCAGAAGGCTTCAAAGGAAACCGGGCATGAAAGGAGCGGACCAAAGAGGGAGCGTGCAAATCAGAGCTCGAAACCCAAGACCGCTCCTCAGGGCCATAACCCTTCCAATCCACCAGATATTGCAGCCGACCTCTAGAAACACGAGAGTCGAGAAGGGCAGCCACTTCGTACACGTCACTAGGGACAGTGCGAGGGGACGAGAGAACCGGTTACACAGCAAGGGCTTCAAAAGCGAGACGTGAAACGTGTTTAGAATACGCATGGAAGGAGGCAAGACCAGGGAGTAGGAAACGGGGTTAATCCTACACAACACCTTGTAGGGACCAAGGAACCTGGGAGCGAATTTCATCAAGGGAACCTTGAGACGGAGATTCCTGAAGGACAACCATACCCTATCACTTGGAACATAAGAAGGGGCCGCACCCCTACGGCGATCAGCAAACTTCTTTTGAGCAGCTGCTGAACGAGACAGCGCAATATGGACCTGATCCCACATCTTCCGTAAAGAGGCGAGGTGCTGGTCCAAAGTGGGCATTCCCATGTCGGAGTACGCACCGGGAGGACAGAAGGCCGAAACCCATAAGCAACCTCAAAAGGACTTAAGCCAGTAGACGAATGAGACACCGTATTCCTGGCAAATTCAGCCCACGGAAGGAGGCGAGACCAGTTGTCCTGGTGCGCATTAGTGAAACAGCATATATACAATTCCACAGACTGGTTAACACGTTCGGCTGCACCATTGGACTGCGGGTGATAGGAGGAAGTGAACGACAAGGAGACCCCCATCTCAGCACAAAAGCCCCTCCAAAACCGAGAGACAAATTGAGGTCCCCTGTCAGATACTATATCCTGAGGTACCCCATGCAAGCGGAACACTTCCTTGGCAAACACCTGAGCAAGTTGAATCGCAGAAGGCAGTTTCCTAAGCGGAATAAAGTGCGCCATTTTGGAGAACCTATCCGTCACAGTCAATACCACTGTCTGACCATCGGAAGGAGGAAGGTCAACAATACAATCCATGGATAAGTGCGTCCATGGTTTGTTGGGTACCGATAGAGGCATCAGTAGACCCTGGGGTCTCCCATTAGGAGACTTACACTCCGTACAGACCCGACAAGCCTGTACAAAATCCACTACGTCCCGCTTAAGTGAAGGCCACCAGAACTGTTGAAGGAGGCCCTTATAAGTCTTTGTAACCCCCGGATAACCAGCAGTTTTGACGGTGTGAAATAAAGTTAACAACTTTTTTCTGTCATTTACTTTAACGTATAGTTTACTAACAGGCGTCTCAGGAGGTGCTTGGGTTTGGTATGTCTTAATATTATCAAGAAAAAGAGACGAAACAACCAAACGGGTAGCAGCTATTATCTGAGACGCAGGTACAATAGGTTCAGGAGTCGGGTTAACAAATTCTAAGGGTTGAAACTGTCGAGAGAGAGCGTCAGCTTTGGCATTACGGCAACCAGGTCTATAAGTAATAATATATTGGAAGCGTGAAATAAATAGAGACCATCTAGCCTGCCGGGTGGACAACCTTCTAGCATCAGCTATATAGGAGAGGTTCTTATGATCTGTTATAACCATAATTTTGTGTTTAGAACCCTCTAATAAGTACCTCCATTCCTTAAAAGCTAACACAATAGCTAATAGTTCCCTGTTCCTAACATCGTAATTCTTTTCTGAATCAGACAACCTTTTTGAAAAGAAACCGGGATGGAGGGGTTTGTCATACGACAACCTCTGTGACAGTACTGCTCCCACACCCGATTCAGAAGCGTCTACTTCCATAACAAAGGGAAGAGAAGGATCAGGGTGGTGTAGCACTGGAGCAGAGGCAAATGCTTTCTTGAGAGTTTCGAAGGCCTTAAGAGCTTCAGGAGTCCAAACCCTAGGGTGTAGACCTTTTTTAGTCAGCTTCGTTATACGAGAGATATGCAGAGAAAAGTTTTTTATAAATTTCCTATAATAGTTGGCAAATCCTATAAAACGTTGGATAGCCTTAAGTCCTTGGGGAAGTGGCCAGGACAGTATGGCTTCCAATTTAGCAGGGTCCATACTGAAACCCTGTTCAGTAATTATATATCCCAGGAATTGCACAGAGGTCTGATCGAACAAACATTTTTCTAACTTACAATAAAGTCCGTTCTGTAATAATTTTTTAAGCACCATCCTAACATGATTATGCTGTGACTTCAGATCCGGAGAATATACAAGAATGTCGTCAAGGTACACCACAGCACAGACATGCAATAGATCCCTAAGGACATCATTTATGAGGTCCTGAAACACAGCAGGAGCATTACTCAGTCCAAACGACATGACCAGATATTCGTAATGCCCACTACGCGTATTGAACGCTGTTTTCCACTCGTCATTCTCCTTTATACGAACAAGGTTATAAGCCCCCCTGAGGTCTAATTTAGTGAAGAACTTAGAACCTTTAACACAATCAAACAACTCAGTGATGAGGGGGATAGGGTAGGCGTTTTTAATTGTTATATTGTTCAGACCCCTGTAGTCTATACATGGCCTCAAGTCGCCCTCCTTCTTTGCCACAAAAAAGAAACCAGCACCAGCAGGAGAGGAGGACCATCTAATAAAACCTTTACTTAAGGATTCCCGTATGTACTCCTCCATGATCTGGTTTTCTTTCTCAGAAAGAGGGTAGACCTTACCCCTAGGAGGCACAGTACCTGGTAACAGGTTTATGGCATAGTCATACTCACGATGTGGAGGTAGCTTATCTGCCTCCCTCTTTTCAAAAAACAATGCAAGGTCTACATGAGCCATACAGTCTCGTTGACAAGATTCCCGCCAGGAGAGTATATCTAAACAACCCCAATCAAGTACAGGGTTGTGTTTTACTAACCAGGGAAAGCCCAGAACGATGGAGGCAGTAGGGGAGTAAATTATTTGGAAGGTTAACCTTTCCTTGTGCAAAGCACCCACAGACATAACTATTTCTTGGGTTTCATGGGTTACCAGAGGTTTCTCAAGCAGTCTACCATCTATGGCTTCAACGGCCAAGGGTGTGGCCTTTTGGATCAAAGTCAAGGTTGCGGTTTTGGCAAAGTTCTCATCCATAAGGTTGTCTGCCGCACCTGAATCAATCAATCAAGGCTTTGGTTGTTATAGTGGTTTTATTGACCAAAAGAGAAACCGTAATAAACGGTCTGGAGATGGACACATGAGTGGACAAAGTCATAACACCAGAGGCCGACCCCTCTCTAGGCCTTAGGTGCTATAGTTTCCCTGTACTTTAGGGCAGGCATTACAGTGGTGCCCCCTCTTTCCACAATAAAGGCATAACCCCTCCCTTCTACGGTACGCTCTTTCAGCCTCCGTTAACCCCGTAGCACCCAATTGCATGGGTTCAGGGGATGGTTGCCTAGGAGCGGGTAATGCTAGTAATGCAGTACTGGGTAGAGCAGGTAACACCCGTGTATCCAGCTGTCTTTGACTACGCCTCTCTCTAATACGGTTATCAATAAGAATCATATAGTCTATAACATCATCCAGAAGAACAGGCAATTCCCTGGATGCTATTTCATCCAGTATGTAAGCGGCCAAACCCTCCTGAAAGGCTGTTACGAGGGCGTCATTATTCCAAACCACTTCGGCTGCTAGAGTGCGGAATTCGATAGTGTAATCCGCTACAGATATGTTACCCTGTCGGGCCCTAAGCAGAGCTTTGCCAGCTGAAGCAACCCTACCGGGTTGATCAAACGTGCGTTTGAAAGCTGTCAGAAAATCTGCAAAGGACATAGGAGGCGTATTTTCCCACATGGGGTTGGCCCATGCTAACGCTTTCCCGGACAAGTGGTTTATCAAAAAGGCGATTTTAGATCTGTCAGTGGGATAGGAACGTGGATTCATCACTAAATGGATGTCAATTTGGTTGAGGAAACCACGACACAATGCTGGGTCACCGCTGTAGCGCTGTGGCGGCATATGAATTACATGAGCAGGAACGGGTAATGGAGTCGGAATGGGTTCGGGCACAGCAGCAGCAGCCTCCTGAACGGCAGGTTGCAAGTGTGCAGTACGAGCCAGTATGGTTTGCAAAGCTTGAGCAAACTGATCCATATGGTGGTCTAAACCATCCATTCTAGCCTCCTGATTAACTAGGAGCTGTGGTATGTCAGCAGGTTCCATTATGGCCCTGTTGTAATGTCACGATTCGGGGAACCAAACATGCTAACACACACACACAGAAAAGGTGCAGTACCGGACCTTAGAGTGGCCGGGCTAAGCACACAAAGAATAGTCAAGAGACAAGCCGAGTAAAGGGAACCAGAAGTCAGAATAACGAGAAACAAGCCGAGGTCAAAGGGTAGGAGAAAGTCACAAAGTCAGATAAACAAGCCAGAGAGTACGTAACCAGAAACACAAGTTCAGTAACATTACTAGCAAGCAAAGACCACAACAGGGCAGGGAGGAACAGGAAAGGAAAGTATTTAAACCATACGGTTAATTCTGATTGGATAATTTCCAATCAGAATTAACAATCACACGTCGGAGGTATCTAGACCTCCCACTGTGATTGAGGCACTGTGCCTTTAACGCCGGGTCAGGTGGCTGACCCCGGCGTGTAATAAATTGGCCGGTCTCCCAGCGTGCAGCGTCATGCATGCTGCTGCTGGGGGACGTGGAGGCAGGCACGGGCGGCATCCGTGGCTGGGAGGATGCCGCCCGCCGAGCGCATGGCAGGAATGGGAACGTGGACGGCTGTAGGGTGAGTGCCGCGAGCGGACTGCAGCCTCCCCTCGCAGCCGCCCGCGGGATCCTGACATGAACAGTACAATATAAAATTGGTCCCTGCGCACAGAGCTTACACTGTAAAATGAATAGAGTACAGTACATATATTCCTGAGAATCTTCATTTTCTTCTTCTCATGTTCTTCCTTTCTTACCTCCTTATGGATCTTTTGCAGGAGACGATAATTTGTATTCTTTTAAATTCACATTAGAAGAGTTGATATATTTCCAATCTAGAAATGAGATGAAGACTGAACATAACAAAATGACCTGTAAATCTCTTGCACTGAGTGGAAAAAAAGCCAAAGATGAGCTGGAACTCTGGAATCAACTATTGTATTGTGATGTCATCAACCTGTCATACCTGTGATATGATGTCACTCACAAATGGTAATAGTGCATAGTGGATCAAGCTAACCCCCCTCCCCCCCAGATCTTTCTTAAGTTTTTTTGCTGTTGCTCTATATAAAGGGATCATGAAAAAGAATGAAGAACATTGTATAAGTAAATGAAGAACATTGTTTTTCCTTTGCTTTTATTTTCCTTGAGAATATTTGATAACATTTAAATTAACAGAACAAACATAGCCATCCTTTCTAAATATGTGTTGAAACAATTTGGTGACACTTCATATACACTTATATATGTTAACACATGAAATTAAACTAAAAAATAAAATTACTTTTTTTTTTTTTTTTTTAAATCCCTTAACCGTTCATACAAAAAGAATGCATCCAGTTTATAGTAACATATTTTCCAACATTGGGAGTTATTAAATTGGATGTCCTAATGTGTATGACTTCTTAAAAAGCAGGTATTACAGCCTGATATGAATGCATTCATGGCTGTTCATGCCAGGGTTGACTGGCTTTTGTGCTGAATTGCTCTGCCCATATGCCATGAGCACGGAAAGACAGGATCTCTAGTGTCCCCCAAAGTGCGACACAAATGATCAAAAGCAGAACAGCAGTACTGTCCGGGCTGTAAATAGTAATAGTTTTACACAGAAGATTATTATTATTATTATTATTTATATAGCGCCATCAGATTCCGTAGCGCTGTACAATGGGTGGACTAACAGACATGTAATTGTATCCAGACAACTGGACGTACAGGAACAGAGAGGGGGAGGGCCCTGCTCAATGACTAGAACTTGAAGCTGCAGCCTGATCTTATAATTGTTCTATTTTAAAATTGTGTGAACTGGCAATAAAATAAATAAATTGAACAAAATCACACTTGCTATACCACAGCAATAAAACCTAGATCAGGAAAAAAGTCCCTCTACACACCCAGGTGTTGCACTAAAATTATTGTCTACAGGTGGGCTGGGCTTTTGGGTCTTTCTAAGCTCCTAAAATATTACAGTTTATTGTAATCCTCCGTTTAAAGGAACTCTCCAAGCACCATAACCACATAGCTCACTGTAGTATTTATGACGTATCATGCCCTTGCAGCCTCACTGCTCAATTCTCTGCCATTTAAATAACTTTGTTTATACGGACCTTCGCACACCTCCCAGAGTGTGACTTGCACAGCCTCCCTAAACATTTTTTGTAGAAAGAGATATACTTTTTAAGCTTCCGTTATTGCACATTCTGTTTAATTTAGAATTATCTGTCTCCTGCTCTATTAATAACCTGCTAGAGCCTGCAGTAGCATCCTGTGTTTGATTCAAGTCCAATTTACAGAGCAGGAGATAAAAACTTCTAAAGTACGTTAACATCTGGTTGAAAATTTAATTACATATTTTTCATGCAGCTTGTGTGAGTAACAGCCAGCAGTGGTGTGGCTAGGGCTGCATAGACTGAAACAAAAGTGATTTAACTCCTAAATTGCAAAGCATTGAGCAGTGAGACTGCAGGGGTGATCTATATACCCATACTTCTTCGCTAAGCTAAACTTGTTTTGATGCCCATAGAGTCCCTTTAATTTGATGAATACAAATATTATTTTTAATGATAGATGTGCTCCTTAATGGTTTTAGATTTGGGGCGAATCTGTCTCCCAGTTCCAGGACATTCTCCTCTTTGCAACCACTGACTTCTGTGAGGTCACCAGTTCTGAAGACTTTTGTCCAATCTCCTGCTTCTTACATAAAAGCATTAAAGACACATGGCACATGTGTGGTGCTTGCTGCAATCCACCAGTCTAATACTTTGGACACGTTCAACATATTCTGTGTGTGATGATTACAAATGTGAAGCCATTCGAGGCACATACTCGGCAAAACAGAAATATTGCTTGCAGAAACAAAGGAAAAGCTTTTATGCACCAAAATATCTAAATTAAGATGTTTTGGTTTTGGTGCATGTCCTTTTAATGTTGAAAGTTGCATGTTACACTTTAGTCAGACCATGAGCTTTTCGTGTAAAAATATGAATTTTTTTTCTGTCCCCGAAGAAAAAAAAAGTTGAGTTATGCTGTGTGTATATATTAATGTATCTATAAATAATTTGTGGTCAGAACTTAAATCGTATATGGAAATAAAGGACAGGGGGAAAGTTGGTAGTGGTGTGCCGAAACCAACGTACGGGTAGGCCTGTGATAAAGAGGGCCTACCAGAGGTAATGTGATGATAATAATAGTAAGTTATTAGAGGTAGTGGTGGGTGGGGTCGCTCAAACTGGAAACCGCTTAGGTAAGCAGGGGTGTAGAGTTTATATAGGGAAAACTCCTCCCACAAATTCTCAAAGATCTAAAATGTTTTCTATGTACACAAAAGGCCTATTTCTCTCAAATATTGTTCACAAATCTGTCTAAATCTGTGTTAGTGAGCACTTCTTCTTTGCTGAGATAATCCATCCACCTCACAGGTGTGGCATATCAAGATGCTGGTTAGACAGCATGATTATTGCAAAAGTGTGCCTTAGGCTGGCCACAAAAAAAGCCACTCTAAAATGTGCAGTTTTATCACACAGCACAATGCCACAAATGTTGAATGTTTTGCAGGAGCATGCAATTGGCATGCTGACTGCAGGAATGTCCGCTAGAGCTGTTGCCCGTGAATTAAATGTTCATTTGTCTACCATAAGCCTTCTCCAAAGTCGTGTCAGAGAATTTGGCAGTACATTCAACCAGCCTCACAACTGCAGACCATGTGTAGCCACACCAGCCCAGGACCTCCACATCCAGCATCTTCACCTCCAAGACCAGCCATCCGGACAGCAGCTGCAACAATCGGTTTGCATAACCAAAGAATTTCTGCACAAACTGTCAGAAACAGTCTCAGGGAAGCTCATCTGTATGAGATACAGTGACGAGATCCGGAGGCCCATTGTTGTGCTGTTCATCCATGGCCATCATCTTATGTTGCAGCATGGTAATGCATGGCCCCATGTTGCAAGGATCTGTACACAATTCCTGGAAGCTAAAAACATCCTAGTTCTTGCATGGCCAGCATACTCACCGGACATTTCACCTATTGAGCATGTTTGGATTGCTCTGGATTGGCGTATACGAAAGCGTGTTCGAGGTCCTGCCAATATCCAGCAACTTCGCACAGCCATTGAAGAGAAGTGGACCAACATTCCACAGGCCACAATCAACAACCTGATCAACTCTATGCAAAGGAGATGTGTTGCACTGCGTGAGGCCAAGGGTGGTCACACCAGATACTGACTAGTTTTCGGACCGCCCCGAGGCCCCCCGAAACTCCCCAATAGAGTAAAACTGCACATTTTAGAGTGGCCTTTTATTGTGGCCAGCCTAAGGCACCCATTTGCAATACCGTATATACTCGAGTATAATACATTTTTTGTGCTGAAAAACCTCAGCTCGGCTTATACTCGAGTCAGTGTTTGCATTGCCATAATACAGACAATGGGGCTGTGGGGGGTGCAGAGAGTTTACTTACCTCTCCTGCAGCTCCTGTCAGCTCTCTTCTCCTCCGCGCCGTCCGTTCAGCACCTCGGTCAGCTCCCAGTGTAAGTCTCGCGAGAGCCACGGCTCTCGCGAGACTTACAGTGTGAGCTGACAGAAGAGCTGAATGGACGGCGCGGAGGAGAAGAGAGATGACAGGAGCTGCAGGAGAGGTAAGTAAACTCTCTGCAGCCCCCACAGCCCCCCCACTGAACTGCCAATGCCACTGGACCATCAGGGAAGGAGAGCCCCCCTCCCTGCCATGTATCAAGCAGGGAGGGGGGACGAAAAAAAAAAATCTAAATAATAAAATATTAATAAGTAAAAAAATAATATTACAAATAAAATAAAATAATAAAACATAACAATAAAAATATTAAAATAATAATAATTAAATAAAATAAAATAATGAAAAATAATAAAATAAAATATTAAAATAATTAAAAATAATAATAATAAAATTGCCCACCCCCCACCCAGGCTCTGCAACACACACACACACACACACACACACACACACACACACACACACACACTGCACTCATATACACACACTGCACACATACACACACACTGCACACACACACTGCATTCATACACACACTGCACTCATACACACACGCTGCACTCATACACACACGCTGCACTCATACACACGCTGCACTCATACACACACACTGCATTCATACACACACACTGCATTCATTATATACACACACTGTAAATAAATATTCAATTAATATAATTTTTTTTTTTTTTATTAATTGCATTTCCCACCCTAGTCTTATACTCGAGTCAATAAGTTTTTTTTTTTTTGTAAATCTTTATTTTTGCGTGCAGTGTTAGGTTACAAGCTTTCTCATTGACTTTATGACTTATGACAGAAGTTATACAGTTAGTGGTATACAGATAAGGT
Organism: Pelobates fuscus; assembly: GCF_036172605.1. NCBI lineage: Eukaryota > Metazoa > Chordata > Amphibia > Anura > Pelobatidae > Pelobates > Pelobates fuscus. Next base: position 80,777,627 of record NC_086324.1, read on the forward strand.
CAAGAAGTGCTGCACATTTTTTTTTTTGTGTAGGATAACAAGCGTAGTCCTAGTAAGGCAATACATTAGCATAGATTACAGAAAAACATGTCAATTGCCCGTAGATTAAACTAGAAGTAGTTAATGTAGTCAAACATGCTTAGTGAAATGCAGTATAGATCGTTCGATATTAACTATTTGTAAAAGATTAAATGCGCAAGCTTTGTATACAATGAAATTTAGCTCAAATAGTTAGAACACGCTAACCCAATAAGCGATTAGCTGCTTGCAAATACTGACAAATGTTTTAGAGACTCTTACCAGCACTTTTTTTTTTTTTTTTTTTTTTTTAAAACATGCAAATATCCGGCTCTATGACATTAGCATATGAATTTAGACGCGCCAATCTATACAAGCCTAAGGGTTGTCTAGTTTAGTATTGGGTTACGAAAGTTGACAAGTGGTTTACAGTATGCAATTACGTTACTAAACAGGCACGGTACCGAATATGATTGGTCACAACTATGCTTGAGAACAGATATGGTTAAATTATGTTGCCTGTGGTTAAGAACGTTTGATATAACTGCAGAGCAAGTATAAGTCCATCAGGATGGGGGTTGTCAGGATAGACATGTGGCTGTTGGCTGTCCCCATTGGGACATGTTCGCTCATGGGGTATAGGGACAGTCTCTCTAGCCAATGCCCTTTGCGGTAGCTGGTTCTTGCCTGCGGTGATTGTCCCAGGGGCACCTCTGGATCGGGATTCAGCTCCTCCCGCGTACATTAGAGTGCAGCTTTGCGGCTCCTTGCTTTGCGGCTGTAACGTGGAGGAATTGATGTTGCACAGGCTTCTGGCCCAAGTCCAGGTTACATGTTAGTTTCCCCCTGCTCGTCTGCACACTCCACCGGGTATTGTTGCGGCTCAGGTTGGATGTCGCTTTTCCCCAGGTTTCCCCGGTGTTGTGGTGGTACTGCGTCCGGACGCCACCAGCCTTCGGCCTGAGGCCTTTGTAGGCGCTCGTGCCCTTGTGCCATTGATCCCTTCAGCAGGATCGTGGGCCCTGGGTTCCGATCCCAATCTTCTCCCAGGGTGTATGGCAGGCTTCAGAGGGGTTCCTCTCGGTGAGCGCCCAGCCCAGAAGAAGGGCGAGCGGTCTCAAGAGCAGCCCCATCCACGTGAGCAGGACATCGAGCAGGGTCTGCAGGGCTTTGCGCCCGGTGGGTCTCTGGGCTTGGGCACCTCGTTATGGTGTGTGTTGCAGCCTTGTGTGCCATGCCAGGGGGTAGCTGCTCTCCAGCTCGGGTTCTACAGGTCGGCCATCGCACACGTGGCCTCCGCCATCTTGGCCCTGGGCCTGCATGGTGTACCGGTAATGCCTCTGAAAGTAGTTTGATGTGTGGACCGGGATCACCCCCCCGGTCCGTAGGGGGGGGGTTCGGGGCCGGGCCCGCCGTTATACCGCGTGTATGACGGGCTCCGTGGGGCAGGATAGTGGAGCGGCGGCCGTCCACTCCACTCACCGCCAGGCTGGATCCCTTTGGACGTTGCAGGGAAACCTCCCCCGGGGGACTAGAACTCCGGGAGCAAGCCTCTCCCCGGCTCTGGTAGCCCGCCTGTGTCGCCAGGCACGGTGTTTGGCCGCTTGGGTCCGAGGAATACACGGTTTAGAACGTGTAAAGGCCATGGTATGCAGGAGCTGCTCTTCCCTGCGACCGCTCGGCTCAGCGGTCCGGCCCCGCCCCCCGAGTCAATAAGTTTTCCCAGGTTTTTGGGGTAAAATTAGGTGCCTCGGCTTATATTCGGGTCGGCTTATACTCGAGTATATACGGTAATCATTCTGTCTAATCAGCATCTTGATATGCCACACCTGTAAGGTGGATGCATTATCTCAGCAAAGGATCAGTGCTCACTAACACAGATTTAGACAGATTTGTGAACAATATTTGAGAGAAATAGACCTTTTGTGTACATAGAAAAAGTCTTGGGGGGGGGTGGGGGGTGGGGGGGGGACAAGTGTTGCATTTATAATTTTGTTCAGTGTATATAGTTTTTATTTATTTTTTTTATATATTTTTTTTGGCAACTAGTAAATCAAGCACTTTATCTGAATCATATTGCAAATTATGGTAACTATGCCATAATACCTTTATAATATAGATATCACATACCGTAATTAGCCATAAAAAACATTCAGGGATAAATAATGGATGTTCGCCAAGCCTATTAGACAAGAGAATGGGATACTTTCTATTTCATTTCTATCTGTGCAGGTAATTATAAAGCACCGTGTTTGCAAAGACACATTCATTTTAGAAATGACTTTAAATATCAATTACATTAGGCTTTATTTCATTAATGGTATATAAAATGAGACTTTTATACATTTTTCACTGCTAGATAAAATCAGTGTAATCATGTTATAACTAGCAGTAATGATGTATAATTTGTGCCTGAAAAGTGCTCTCAGATCTTATCATGAAAAGCATTGCATGTCTTATTATGATAATTGCAAATCTGGTCTGAAATTATTATTATTCTTTGTAATTTTTAAAATTAATTTTTATACAACATAAAGGTTCATGTCATCTCCTTTGTGCTGTTTTTATAAATAAGAAATGTACCACATCAATTTTGTTTAAAGTGTTATGAAATGGATAGATCTTGTCTTTCCATATGGGAATATAATTTTTGGAAGTAAATGACTAGAGAAGATGCTCAAATATGCATTCGTGGGACGTAAACGGACAGGGCTAGAATGGCGGAGTGCCCATTAATTACATTAGGTCACGGATGAAGTGGGGTGGACGGAAAGGTAGTGAGAGGGCTCTCAGATCAGAACTTTTGGGAAGTTTTATTTTATTAATTAATAGTCAATAGTCATTTAACAGCCAGTCGTGTGTGCTGTACTTTAAGCAAAGCATGTGCAATGAAGAAGCATTAGTGCTGAACTCAGAGAATTTCCCCCTTACCTATTCCTCTGTACCCTTTTCTCCACAACCATTTTCTCCTCTTGGGGATGGCTAGTCCTATACCCTTGTGTTCCTTCTCGATACTGTTCATTCTCACTCTTCCTAACCCCCTACTGCTGGAACATGCTCCCACCCCAGATCTACTCAGCTACCTCTCTAACATCCTATATACCAGTAGACCCATCTCTTCACTAAAGCATTACGAGATACAATCCTCAGTCTTAATTCGCTCCTTGGTTAGCTGATCCCTTCCTTATTAACTGGTTGACTAATACCTAAACTTATCTCCACTTGTATAACCATCACCACTATTGCTACATATTTTAGCTGCAACCTATAAAAGTTAATCCTCAGGGGTTAAAAAAAAGTAGATCACTGTAGGCAGTGATCAACTGGCAGGGAAGGGGTTAATGTTTATTTGGACTGGGTAAAGGGGGGTGGTATTTTTTTTTATTTTTTACTTACACGTTACTAAAACCTTTTTTATTTTTTTTTTACTTTTTAAAGCTTATTTTAAAACTTTTTTTAACGTTAACCCCTAGTTAGCCAACACCAAATCCCCCAATTCCCCACTAACTTCCACCCATCCCAGCTAGCTAAATATATAATTTTAAAATATTTAATTAATCAAATAAATTAAACCCCTGAGGGTTAAAAAAAAAATAAAAAATCAGATGACAGTAAAATGCAATCCCTGCCAATTGATCACTGTAGTCAGTGATCAGTTGGCAGTGAAAGGGTTCATTTTATTAAAGCAGGGGAAAGGGGGGGTGGGATTTAACTTTATTTGTTTGTTTTTTACACAGGATGAAGAGGATCAGCACTGATCGGTCTCCCTGCACTTCACACTGGACACGGAAGAGCAGGGAGGCGGATCATGAGTCCCTGCAGCACTAGTGCTCGCTCTGACAGGCTGTCAGAGCGATCACTGCTGCAGGGGCAGTACGATCGTGTGCTCCCGGTCAGCCTCGGATACGGCGATCTAGGGTTAACTTTTTAGTAAATGCCGGAAATTTTCCATCAACGGTCCTTAACGCAAGGACATGGTTGACAGAAAATTTCCATCTTCGGTCGGGAAGGGGTTAATGTACTGTCATATGTATCAACACTTTAAAATGCATTCCAATAAATTTATTCTATCAATATATGAAGTACTCTGTGTAGACCTATGCTTTCCCATACTGTTACGCATTTATGCTTATATATGTGACTATGCATTTATATTTGTGTATATGAGTTCATGTGCATGTATGTATATATGTTCATGCGTTTGCATATACATATTTATGTGTGTATCCCATTGTACAGCGCTACGGAATTTGTTGGCGCTATATAAATAATAGAATAATAATGTATAAAGTGTGCTTTTTTTTTTTTTTTTCTCCCTCTCTCCCCTCACTCTGCTCTTCAGAAAGATATTTATGACCCTCTGCAAGAATGGTGTCTATTTTCTGACAAACCTGTGTCTTATCTGCACTCATGTTGCTTTAACCCCTATATCACAACTCCACTTTGAATTCTATGTGTCGTCTTGCTCAGAAATGCTTCAGACTTGAGAAAGGGAGGTTCTCCTGAAAGCTTGTCATTAAAAAATTCTGTTAGTCCAATAAAAAAGGTATTACAAGATACAAATTGTATAAGTTTTTTACATTTACATGTATATAAATATAGATATTCTCCTATGGTTTGAGAGGATGTGAATGTAGTAGCGCTAGGTAGTCAGGTAAATGAGGCATGTCTTTGACAGGCTTAATTTATCTAAGTGTTTCTACTGGACCATATTTATCCATGTGCCTGCTTCTTTAAGACCTTTTAATGATAAAAGCTAATTACACTAATTTATATCAGGACACTCAACTGGCCTAAGTGTCATAGGCATCCTGAACCAAAATACTAAATAGTGTGCCTATATCTTCTATTATCTCAACTGCATATTGTAGATTTGCCTTTTCTGTTATCTTTCTCATCCTCTTGCTGCTTTTCAGAGAATTACAGTATAAAAGCACAACCCAGATGCTGGGTCATTTACTGCGATTATGTTTCTTTTGTTCCCCTCGAAATTGAATTTCTCCATTTGGGGAACTAAATTAAATAGAAAAGTATTACCATTTTCATTGAGAGATCAGCAAGCAGAAGGAACGAGAGAGGCCTTTGATTGGAAACTACTGCTCCAGCTTCCATCCTGACCTTAACTCTATGAGATATTTGAATTTTAATCGACCCGGCCACTTCACAGAGAATTGAGTTAAAAAAGAGGCACAAGGGTTTCTTGTGCAGAGACCCTCCATCCAAACCTGAGCTTTGAGACGGGGACACTACAAGGCAGGCGGAGGAGACCGAGCTCGTCATCTGCTGCTGATGCAAAGAACAGAAAGCATGATTGACAAATAGATTTACTAGTTTTCTTATTGGATTAACAGAGAAAGGAAATTTCCACAAAATGCATAACCATTATCTATACTTAGAGTGGATTAGTGTATGTCTCAAAGAAACCTAATGGCTGTTCAGGACTCACAGAACTACTAATGAATGTTAGAGCAAGGCAAACCTATTTTTCTCAAGATTTGTATTTTTCTTTCGAACACGACGAGTGAAAACACTGTCTATTTCCTTTATTAGCATTGATTTATCATAAAGTCACACTTCTGTATTACAATAGATTACATATTTAAAGTACAATAAGATCATCTGGATTACATGCTTGGAATTTTTTCCCATGTTTAAATTGTTCTTTTGTTGAATAATGTTAAGCTTCATTAATTTTCCCTGGTTCCCTCAAAATTTTTTAAAATGAACCACTGACCATAATAATAAGCAGTTTTCGAACACCATTTCAGTAACAAGTTATTTGAGTCAACTAAAACAAATTTTGTTAATAATCCTATTTTAAGAGTATCACTTGAAATTACCCCACTGGTGATGCTACCAGATATTACTCTCAAGAAGTTTTCGTGTGTGAATTATAAATGGCAGCATGACAAAGGGACACTATAGTCACTGTATATAGTATGTCCCTGCAGGATTTTGTTTTTATGTAAACAGTCACTCAGACAGCCACCGGAGGTGCTTCCTGTGTCAATGCCTCTCAATGTGCAGCATTGACATTCAGCGTCTCTACACACTGCATGGAGGCGCTGAACATTCCTATTAGAGATTGATTGATTCATTGATTGAATGCATCTTTATGAGGAGATGCTGATTGGCGCACCAAGGTGTTTTGCCACGCATGTGCATAAGCCTCCCTATCGGAAAGCATTGGATTTGATGATCTCGGTCAAGGAGGCGGAGCAAGGGTGGCAGTTGGTCCCCCTGCTGGCTGAAAATCAAATTAAATAATGTTAAAAGTGTACAAAAAAATATATATATACTTAGATAATATGTGTATGTATATGTGTATATATATACTTAGATCATATATATATATAATATATGATCTAAGTATATATATACACATATACGTACACTGTATAGGTTTATTTTAATATTAATATATATATAAATATATATATATATTAATATCAAATTACACGTAGACTGATACTGATTAAATATATATATAATTATTGTTATATATATTTATATATAATATAAAAAAAATGTAAATCCGTAAAAAAATAAAATAAAAAAAATAATTAAAAATAAAATATTAAAAAATATATAGATGTTTTATTTCATTCTAACTGTATTGTGATTAATATATATATTTATATCAAAATACACGTAGAACGAAATAATATATATATCTATATACATAAATATATACGTATATATCACTATATATATATACCTATATATAAATAAAAAAATTTCAAAAAAATTATATATATATATATATATATATATACGTATATATACATACATATAATAATTATACACATATATTTATGTAATAATTTTACATAATTAGGTATCCTAATTAATTACAATTAGCGGGACCTGCCTGACAACCCATGCCGAAAGTATAGGGAATTTAATTTGCTAGCACTATATTTAACCCTATAACTTTCCAAGACACCATAAAACCTGTACACGGGGGGTACTGTTTTACTCGGGAGACTTCGCTGAACACAAATATTAGTGTTTCAAACCAGTAAAATGTATTACAACGATGATATCGCCAGTAAAAGTGACGTTTTTTGCATTTTTCACGCACAAACAGCACTTACACGGACGATATTATTGCTGCAATACTTTTTACTGTTTTGAAACACAGTATTTGTGTTCAGCGAAGTCTCCTGAGTACAACAGTACCCCTCATGTACAGGTTTTATGGTGTTTTCAAAAATTACAGCGTCAAATATAAGGCTTGTGTTTCATTTTTTTCACATTAAAATTCGCCAGATTGCTTACGTTGCCTTTATGACCCTATGGTAGCCCAAGAATGAAAATTACCCCTATAATGGCATACTATTTGCAATAGTAGACAACCCAAGGTATTGCAAATGGGGTATGTCCAGTCTTTTTTTAGTAGCCACTTAGTCACAAACACTGGCCAAAATTGGCGTTTTTTGCATTTTTCACACACAAACAAATACTAACGCTAACTTTGGCCAGTGTTTGTGACCAAATGGCTACTAAAAAAGACTGGACATACCCCATTTGCAATACCTGGGGTTGTCGACTATTGCAAATGGTATGACATTATGGGTGTAAATTTCATTCCTGGGCTACTATACAGTCTCAAAGGCAACGTAACCAATCTGGCGAATTTCAATTTCAAATGTAACAGTCTATTTTTGACCCTGTAACTTCCCAAAACACCATAAAACCTGTACATAGGTGGTACTGTTTTACACGTGAGACATTGCTGAATACAAATATGTGTATTGTATTGCAGTAAAAGCAAACAGTATTTTGACATCCACAGTTAAAATGTCACGTAGAACTAAAACATTTTTAAAAATTCCTATTTTCTCCCATTTTTTTATATTTTTTTATATTAAATTATGTTCCATACCTAAGTATTTTATGTTAAATGAAAGCCCTGTTTCCCCTGAATAATATGATATATAATAAGAGGGGGTGCATTTAATATGAAAGAGGTGAATTACGGTTGGACAGACATATAGCGCAAATGCCAGGTTTTGTTTACGTTTTGTTCTGTTCACAACTTGTACATTTGGCTGCGGTCTTAAGGGGTTAATAACATGCTTGCGTTGTGTTTGCTTTTAACTTGTCTCTGGTGTCTCCATAAGTAGGATACCAGAGGACAAAAGGGCCAGAAAAGCGTATCGTGCATGTGTTTGGATCCTGCTTGTGGGATTACGTGTGTGTAGAGTGAGCTGATTGTGGTGTGGCATTGTGTAAATAGGTTGATTTCGTGTTTGTGGTGTAATATGTGTGGCTAGGGGCTGTAGAGAGTGTGTGGATAGGGGGCATAGTGTGTATAAGGGATGTAGCAAGTGCATGAATACTGGCTGTAGTGTGTGTAGGGGTTGTAGAGAGTGTGTGTTTAAAGAATGTAGTATGTGTTTGCTTACAAGGAATGTAGTGTGTGCATAGGGGATCCAGAGTTTGTATGTCAGGAATGTAGTGTGTGTAGGTGGTGCAGTGTGTGTGTGTGTGGGGGGGGGAGAGGGGGGAGGGGAGGTCTAGTGTGTAAAGGACCCAGAGTTTGTATAGGAGATTGTGTGTGTGTAAATTAGATGATCCAGAGTTGGGCAAGGGATCTAGTGTGTATCTGGAGCGTTATGTATGTAGTGGTGCAGTCTGAGGGGTGCTGTAGTGTGTGTGTGTGTGTGTGTGTGTGTGTGTGTGTGTATGTATATGTGTGTGTATATATATATATATATATATATTTGGACATATGGCCAGGTACAGCTCAAGGACAGGAGCTGCAACAGCAGCTGCAGGCTGCTCTACTCCAGTGTGGATTCCCTGGGAGGAAGTGGTCTGAGATCACTACCTCTACGTGCTGCAATGCATAAAATGAGGATTGTCATTCTCCACCTTTTCACATTAGCAGATATCTGAAGTTCCACTGGGACTCCTGATAGGCCATAGAGGCCTGTTTGGCTCTAGCAGCCTTGAGTGCCGTGCAAAGACACCTTGAGTGCCGTGCATGGCAACTAGTGCCGTAGGTTGCCTACCACTGAACTAAACGAATGAACAAACGAATACCGATTCGGTGTTTGTTTGTTTGTCTGACATTTCTATTCATTAATTCCTCTTTCTGACGAATGAGTCATTTTGGAATGCCTTCTAAGTTGAATAGCCATAACAGAAAACAAAACTATAATGCAAAAGTATATATATTTATATAAAGTAGACATTATATGAAGTAGTATTAAAGGGACACTATAGTCACCTGAACAACTTTAGCTTAATTAAGCAGTTTTGGTGTATAGAACATGCCCCTGCAGCCTCACTGCTCAATCCTCTGCCATTTAGGAGTTAAATCCCTTTGTTTATGAACCCTAGTCACACCTCCCTGCATGTGACTTGCACAGCCTTCCATAAACACTTCCTGTAAAGAGAGCCCTATTTAGGCTTTCTTTATTGCAAATTCTGTTTAATTAAGATTTTCTTATTCCCTGCTTGTTAATAGCTTGCTAGACCCTGCAAGAGCCTCCTGTATGTGATTAAAGTTCAATTTAAAGATTGAGATTCAATTATTTAAGGTAAATTACATCTGTTTGAAAGTGAAACCAGTTGTTTTTTTCATGCAGGCTCTGTCAATCATAGCCAGGGGAGGTGGGGCTAGGGCTGCATAAACAGAAACAAAGTGATTTAACTCCTAAATGGCAGTGAATTGAGCAGTAAAATTGCAGGGGAATGATCTGTACACTACAACTGCTTTATTTAGCTAAAGTAATTTAGGTGACTATAGTGTTCCTTTAAACTAATAGAAACGGTGTGATAAATATCAAACGAATAAGTGGGCAGCAACATACATGTGCAAGCGTCTCGAATTGAGTATGTGCTCATAAATATACTAAAATAACTGTAAAATATGTAAATATGTATTTATAGGTAAAGAACTCATAAATTTGTAAATAAATTAAATCTTTAAATTAAAAACATGACTGAGTAGATCTGTTGCTGAACGGTACACCACGGTTAAAAACAAAATAAAATGAAATAAATGTATCCTGACAAATATAAATACCTAAGGTCTAAGGTTATACACCTAAGGAACATAGCTATTGAACTACCAATCTCTGCTAAAAATGTTAGTAATTTTCCCCCCAGGATTTTTAACATACATACAGTATCTCACACCCCTCACATTTTAAAAAAAAATATTTTTCTATATCATTTCATGTGACAACACTGAAGAAATGACACACTGCTACAATGTAAAGTAGTATGTGTACAGCCTGTATAACAGTGTGAATTTGCTGTCACCTCAAAATAACTCAACACACAGCCATTAATGTCTAAACTGTTGGCAACAAAAGTGAGTACACCCCTAGGTGGAAATGTCCAAATTACCGTATATACTCGAGTATAAGCCGACCCGAATATAAGCCGAGGCCCCTAATTTTTCCCCAAAAAACTGGGAAAACTTATTGACTCGAGTATAAGACTAGGGTGGGAAATGCAGCAGCTACTGGTAAATTTCTAAATAAAATTAGATCCTAAAAAAAATATATTAATTGAATATTTATTTACAGTGTGTGTATAATGAATGCAGTGTGTGCGTATGAGTGCAGCGTGTGTGTGTATGAGTGCAGCGTGTGTGTATGAGTGCAGCGTGTGTGTGTATGAGTGCAGCGTGTGTGTGTATGAGTGCAGCGTGTGTATGAGTGCAGCGTGTGTATGAGTGCAGCGTGTGTGTGAGTGCAGTGTGTGTGTATGAGTGCAGTGTGTGTATGAATGCAGTGTGTGTATGAATGCAGTGTATGAATGCAGTGTGTGCAGGGCCGGTGCAAGGATATTTGCCCCCCCCCCATATGTCCTGACCTCCCCTCCTCCTCCCTCAGTGGTCCTTACCTCCCCACCCCCGTGTTCCTTCACCCCCCTCCCCCAGTGGTCCTGACTCACCCCTCCCCTAGTGGTCCTTACTTCCCCCTCCCCTCCCCTAGTGGTCCTTACTTCCCCCTCCCCCCCTCCCCTAGTGGTCCTTATCCCCCCCTCCCTCCCCTAGTGGTCCTTATCCCCCCCCTCCCTCCCATAGTGGTCCTTATCCCCCTCCCTCCCATAGTGGTCCTTATCCCCCCCCTCCCTTCCTCCCATAGTGGTCCTTATCCCCCCCTCCCTCCCATAGTGTTCCTTTTCTCCCCCCTCCCTCCCATAGTGGTCCTTATCCCACCCCCCTCCCTCCGATAGTGGTCCTTATCCCCCCCTCCCTTCCATAGTGGTATAGTGGTCCTTATCCCCCCTCCCTCCCATAGTGGTCCTTATCCCCCCCCCCTCCCATAGTGGTCCTTATCCCCCCCTTCCCTCCCATAGTGGTCCTTATCCCCCCCTTCCCTCCCATAGTGGTCCTTATCCCCCCCTCCCTCCCATAGTGGTCCTTATCCCCCCCCTCCCTTCCTCCCATAGTGGTCCTTATCCCCCCCTCCCTCCCATAGTGTTCCTTTTCTCCCCCCTCCCTCCCATAGTGGTCCTTATCCCACCCCCCTCCCTCCGATAGTGGTCCTTATCCCCCCCTCCCTTCCATAGTGGTATAGTGGTCCTTATCCCCCCCTCCCTCCCATAGTGGTCCTTATCCCCCCCCCCTCCCATAGTGGTCCTTATCCCCCCCTTCCCTCCCATAGTGGTCCTTATCCCCCCCCCTCCCTCCCATAGTGGTCCTTATCCCCCCCCTCCCTCCCATAGCGGTCCTTATACCCCCCTCCCTCCCATAGTGGTCCTTATCCCACCCCCTCCCTCCAATAGTGGTCCTTATCCCCCCCCTCCCTCCCATAGCGGTCCTTATCCCACCCCCTCCCTCCCATAGCGGTCCTTATCCCACCCCCTCCCTCCCATAGTGGTCCTTATCCCACCCCCTCCCTCCCATAGTGGTCCTTATACCCCCCCCTCCCACAGTGGTCCTTATACCCCCTTTTTTTAATTTATTTTTTTATTATTATTATTATTTTTTTTAATTATTATTTCTTATTTTATTTATTTTTCGTCCCCCCCTCCCTGCTTGATACATGGCAGGGAGGGGGGCTCTCCTTCCCTGGTGGTCCAGTGGCAGTTCAGTGGGGGGGAGAGGGGGGCTGGCAGAGCTGTAACTTACCTGTTCTGCAGCTCCTGTCAGCTCTCTCCTCCTCTGCGCCGTCCGTGCAGCTCCTTCTATCAGCTCACACTGTAAGTCTCGCGAGAGCCGCGGCTCTCGCGAGACTTACACTGGGAGCTGACCGAGGTGCTGAACGGACGGCGCGGAGGAGGAGAGAGCTGACAGGAGCTGCAGAACAGGTAAGTACAGCTCTGCCAGCCCCCCTCTCCCCCAGTCTGTATTATGGCAATGCAAATTGCCATAATACAGACCTTGACTCGAGTATAAGCCGAGTTGGGGTTTTTCAGCCCAAAAAATGGGCTGAAAAACTCGGCTTATACTCGAGTATATACGGTAGTCCCAAAGTGTCAATTTCTTTGTGTGGCCACTGTTATTTTCCAGCACTACCTTAACCCTCATGGGCATGGAGTTCACCAGAGCCTCACAGGTTTCCACTGGAGTACTCTCCCACTCCTCCTTGATGACATCACAGAGCTGGTGGATGTTAGAGACCTTCCGTTTGGGGATGCCCCACAGATGCTCAATAGAGTTTAGGTCTGGAGACATGCTTGGCCAGTCCATCACCTTTACCTTCAGCTTTTTTTAGCAAGGCAGTGGTTGTCTTGGAGGTGTGTTTGGGGTCGTTATCATGTTGGGATACTGCCCTGCGGCCCAGTCTCCGAAAGGGAGGGGATCATGCTCTGCTTCAGTATGTCACAGTACATGTTGGCATTCATGGTTCCCTCAATGAATTGTAGCTCCCCGGTGCTGGCAGCACTCATGCAGGCCCAGACCATGGCACTCCCACCACCATGCTTGGCTGTAGAAAAGACACACTTGTCTTTGTACGCCACACACGCTTGACACCATCTGAACCAAATAAGTTTATGTTGGTCTCATCGGTCCACAGGACATGGTTCCAGTAATCCATGTCCTTAGTCTACTTGTCTTCAGCAAACTGTTTGCGGGCTTTCTTGTGTATTATCTTTAGAAGAGGCTTCCTTCTGGGACGACAGCCATACAGACTAATTTAATGAAGTGTGCGGCGTATGGTCTGAGCACGTACAGGCTGACCTCTCACCCCTTCAACCTCTGAAGCAATGCTGGCAGCATTCATTCTTCTATTTCCCAAAGACAACCTTTGGATATGATGCTGAGCACATGCACTCAACTTCTTTGGTCGACCATGGCGAAGCCTGTTCTGAGTGGAATCTGTCATGTGAAACTGCTGTAGGGTCTTGCCCACCATGCTGCAGCTCAGTTTCAGGCTCTTGGCAATCTTCTTATAGCCTAGGGAGCAACAATTCCTTTTTTCATATAAAACAGTGGGGTGATGAGAGTGGAAAGGTCACAACAAACAGGACCCAGTGGAGCGCTAAAGAATATATCAACTCACCCTTTTATAAAGGGATGTAATAGTAGAAAAATCTAAAGGGAATGAGATATAATGGAAATAATGGTGTAGTATATCTGGACTAGGTGAATAAGGAGAGAAGAGTTGTATGATAACAAACTCACATGGTACAGAGCCTGAAAGAGATAGGCTCAAATCATAGGCGCAGGGGTATTTTAAAGCAAATACCAGGCTTCTTCAATGGCTGTGTATCAATCCTCAGAGAAAGGGAGAAAGAAGGACAATGGACCAAAGTCCTGGTGTATTATCCTCAACACAAAAAATGGATCTGAACAAATACAGAAACTTGCTCACCTTTAAATGAGCCAATCCGAACTGGGCTCTCAGTTAAATGGACAATGTGCCTTTAAGAGGGCACTACTCTTCTTGTTAGCAGGAAAAGTGGATGCAGGTCAAGGACTCAAATATAAAAAATAAATTTATTGTAAAACACTTACATAAAAATCAAATAAAAAGCTCCCATAAATAAATGGTGCAGAAATGAGTCCTCTCCCGAGACGCGTTTCACCTTGTACAAAAGGCTTTTTCAATCGGTGTCCTGCTTGAGTTTCCCGCTGGTTTAAATACCCAAAGAGTCCTTTTCAATTGGTTAATGATGTCTTCCGGTTTTCCGAACACAACGAGGGATATTACCATCAGCTGTTGTGTAAGTTCGTGATACCGGAAGTGACGTATCGCGTTTACCGCAACGTCACTTCCGTTTAGATCGTGGCCGCCATATTAGTCATTGGCAAGCCACGAACTCACTCATTGTATCAGTGTATTCAGCATAGCATAGATGAACATAAAGAAAAGGAAAAAAGGAGATCAGTTTGCATCTTGACTCCATGCATATACTCGATAAGACAATGACACAAAATGAATAAATGTGCAAAGGGAATATAATGGATTCCCCTCAGTTAAACAGCAACATCTCTTTGCTGTGTGGATTGATTACCATTGTAACCTATTGCATCAGATGTTAAGTGTGCAAGTAACTGCCCAACATCACTTCCACTTTAAAGGGATATACACTCAATTCCTTGCCCTTGAAATATACGTGTATAAATAATGGGAAAATTACACACACATCAGATAATCAAGTAGATAGTCATATATATACAATATTTACAAAAAATATTCAGTAGTGTCATTGTCCTAAAGAGATACAATAGTAGTTATGCATCTTACAACAGTAAATGTAGTGAACAACATAGCAACCCATCATGGTGGAGATCATGGGATAGCTGAGATGAAAGGCAGAAAAAGTAAATAAAAAATAAACCTATAAAAAATGACAAAGCTCAAAGTCTTGATTAAGACCTTTAGGGTGTAAAGTATCTAAATCAAAAATCCATTTCATCTCAGCTTTACCCATTTTTCTCACTAAGTCATCACCTCTCCAATCTGTGACTACTTTTTGGATTCCCATAAATTGTATACCTTTCGGGTCACTGTTATGTGTATTTTTAAAGTGAAATGATACATTGTGCTTTACAAATCCATTTCTTATATTTCTGACGTGCTCTTGTATTCTCACCTGCAAAGGGCGTATTGTCCGCCCGATGTACAGGAGTCCACACGGGCACGTCAGCATGTATATTACTCTTTTGGTATGGCAAGTAATGATGTCCCTTATTTTATAATTCCTTTTGGGATTATTAGGGTCCGTAAATTCCCTAATTACTCTTTTGGGATTGCTAGTGTTCCTGCAAGCCCCACAAACTCCGCAGCCATAGAAACCTTTAGACTCCTTAAAGGGGTTTGAAATTGCATTGGCTCTAGTTGAATTGTTATTGGAGAGACTGTTCCTTAAGTTGGAAACCCCCCTATAGATAATCTTAGGTTGTTCAGGTAGGAGGGTATTTAATATCTCATCATTTTAAGGATAGGCCAGTGTTTCTGAATTACTTTTTTAACTTGTTGGCTCTGTGTATTGAAGTCACAAATGAAGGCCAATTCCCTATCTGTAGAGGCTGTTGGTTTTACTTTATATTGTAAGAGAGATTCTCGTTCTCTGAGACTTATCTCCTTATAGGCATTATCTAGTAGCTGTTTATTATAACCTTTATCCGAGAAGTCTTTCATGATTTTCTGTGATTGATTGTGAAACACAGTAAAATCAGTACAATTACGTCGTATTCTGAGAAGTTGTGCCTTCGGTGCGTTGAGGAGCCAGGGTGAATAATGGCAACTATTGCCCTCGATGTAACTATTTACATCGACCTTTTTAAAAAAGGTACTGGTTTTAATGGTGTTATTCTCGATGAAGATATTGAGATCTAGAAATTCAACTTTATTTTTACTGCTGTTTTTGGTGAGCTTAATACCCCAATCATTATCTTCAATAGATGAAAAGAAGAGGTTAAGGGATTCACTGCTGCCCTTCCAAACGAAAAAAATATCATCTATGTAACGATGATAGGACACCAGGCTTGCACCCCACCTACAGTCGCCAAATATAAACAGATGTTCCCAGTATGACATAAATAAATTGGCGTAGCTGGGTGCAAACCTGGTGCCCATCGCCGTTCCACAGATTTGCAAATAAAATGTCTCATTAAACCAAAAGTAGTTGTTATGAAGTATCCAATTGATTCCTTCCAGAATGAAATCAATCTGGGATTGCGGAAAAAGTTCAGATTTCTCAAGAAAAAACCTGGTTGCTTCGCATCCTTTATTGTGCTGTATGATGGTATACAAGGAATGAACATCAGCTGTGACTAACCAGCAATCTTCATCCCATACTACATCTTTAAGGACCTGAAGAACATTGATGGTATCTTTCAGATAACCTCTACATTTCTTGACTATGGGCTGTATACATTGATCAATGTACTGGGAAAGCCTGCTCGATATAGATCCAATCCCCGAAATGATGGGACGTCCTGGAGGCTTAGTAAGATGTTTATGGATCTTTGGCAAATAATAGAAAACGGGGATCCTAGGATGGTGAATATTAAGGAACTCTGATTCCTTTTTATTCAAGATACCCTCTAATTTGCCTTTATCTATCAGTCTAGTGTAACTGACCTTAATTTCGCTGGTAGGGTCCCTATTAAGAACAGTGTATGTTGTGGTGTCTTCAAGTAACCTATTGGACTCCACAATATAGTCACTCCTCTCGATAAGGACAATCCCCCCTCCCTTGTCGGCAGGCTTAATGACCAATGTGCTGTCATTTTTAAAATCCTTAAGACTGTTTCTCTCTTGAAAAGTCAGGTTATATTCATTTTTCCCAATGGGTCTGATACGTTTGATGTCCCTCATAACCATTTTCTCAAATGTTGACATCTCATCAGAGATGCAAAACTTGGGAAAAAAATGAGATTTATCTTTCAGTACCGTATGTACAAATTCATCACTTATTTCACTTGACGTGAATGTTGGTGATGGTGAAATAAGTGATGAATTTGTACATACGGTACTGAAAGATAAATCTCATTTTTTTCCCAAGTTTTGCATCTCTGATGAGATGTCAACATTTGAGAAAATGGTTATGAGGGACATCAAACGTATCAGACCCATTGGGAAAAATGAATATAACCTGACTTTTCAAGAGAGAAACAGTCTTAAGGATTTTAAAAATGACAGCACATTGGTCATTAAGCCTGCCGACAAGGGAGGGGGGATTGTCCTTATCGAGAGGAGTGACTATATTGTGGAGTCCAATAGGTTACTTGAAGACACCACAACATACACTGTTCTTAATAGGGACCCTACCAGCGAAATTAAGGTCAGTTACACTAGACTGATAATAAAGGCAAATTAGAGGGTATCTTGAATAAAAAGGAATCAGAGTTCCTTAATATTCACCATCCTAGGATCCCCGTTTTCTATTATTTGCCAAAGATCCATAAACATCTTACTAAGCCTCCAGGACGTCCCATCATTTCGGGGATTGGATCTATATCGAGCAGGCTTTCCCAGTACATTGATCAATGTATACAGCCCATAGTCAAGAAATGTAGAGGTTATCTGAAAGATACCATCAATGTTCTTCAGGTCCTTAAAGATGTAGTATGGGATGAAGATTGCTGGTTAGTCACAGCTGATGTTCATTCCTTGTATACCATCATACAGCACAATAAAGGATGCGAAGCAACCAGGTTTTTTCTTGAGAAATCTGAACTTTTTCCGCAATCCCAGATTGATTTCATTCTGGAAGGAATCAATTGGATACTTCATAACAACTACTTTTGGTTTAATGAGACATTTTATTTGCAAATCTGTGGAACGGCGATGGGCACCAGGTTTGCACCCAGCTACGCCAATTTATTTATGTCATACTGGGAACATCTGTTTATATTTGGCGACTGTAGGTGGGGTGCAAGCCTGGTGTCCTATCATCGTTACATAGATGATATTTTTTTCGTTTGGAAGGGCAGCAGTGAATCCCTTAACCTCTTCTTTTCATCTATTGAAGATAATGATTGGGGTATTAAGCTCACCAAAAACAGCAGTAAAAATAAAGTTGAATTTCTAGATCTCAATATCTTCATCGAGAATAACACCATTAAAACCAGTACCTTTTTTAAAAAGGTCGATGTAAATAGTTACATCAAGGGCAATAGTTGCCATTATTCACCCTGGCTCCTCAACGCACCGAAGGCACAACTTCTCAGAATACGACGTAATTGTACTGATTTTACTGTGTTTCACAATCAATCACAGAAAATCATGAAAGACTTCTCGGATAAAGGTTATAATAAACAGCTACTAGATAATGCCTATAAGGAGATAAGTCTCAGAGAACGAGAATCTCTCTTACAATATAAAGTAAAACCAACAGCCTCTACAGATAGGGAATTGGCCTTCATTTGTGACTTCAATACACAGAGCCAACAAGTTAAAAAAGTAATTCAGAAACACTGGCCTATCCTTAAAAATGATGAGATATTAAATACCCTCCTACCTGAACAACCTAAGATTATCTATAGGGGGGTTTCCAACTTAAGGAACAGTCTCTCCAATAACAATTCAACTAGAGCCAATGCAATTTCAAACCCCTTTAAGGAGTCTAAAGGTTTCTATGGCTGCGGAGTTTGTGGGGCTTGCAGGAACACTAGCAATCCCAAAAGAGTAATTAGGGAATTTACGGACCCTAATAATCCCAAAAGGAATTATAAAATAAGGGACATCATTACTTGCCATACCAAAAGAGTAATATACATGCTGACGTGCCCGTGTGGACTCCTGTACATCGGGCGGACAATACGCCCTTTGCAGGTGAGAATACAAGAGCACGTCAGAAATATAAGAAATGGATTTGTAAAGCACAATGTATCATTTCACTTTAAAAATACACATAACAGTGACCCGAAAGGTATACAATTTATGGGAATCCAAAAAGTAGTCACAGATTGGAGAGGTGATGACTTAGTGAGAAAAATGGGTAAAGCTGAGATGAAATGGATTTTTGATTTAGATACTTTACACCCTAAAGGTCTTAATCAAGACTTTGAGCTTTGTCATTTTTTATAGGTTTATTTTTTATTTACTTTTTCTGCCTTTCATCTCAGCTATCCCATGATCTCCACCATGATGGGTTGCTATGTTGTTCACTACATTTACTGTTGTAAGATGCATAACTACTATTGTATCTCTTTAGGACAATGACACTACTGAATATTTTTTGTAAATATTGTATATATATGACTATCTACTTGATTATCTGATGTGTGTGTAATTTTCCCATTTTTTATACACGTATATTTCAAGGGCAAGGAATTGAGTGTATATCCCTTTAAAGTGGAAGTGATGTTGGGCAGTTACTTGCACACTTAACATCTGATGCAATAGGTTACAATGGTAATCAATCCACACAGCAAAGAGATGTTGCTGTTTAACTGAGGGGAATCCATTATATTCCCTTTGCACATTTATTCATTTTGTGTCATTGTCTTATCGAGTATATGCATGGAGTCAAGATGCAAACTGATCTCCTTTTTTCCTTTTCTTTATGTTCATCTATGCTATGCTGAATACACTGATACAATGAGTGAGTTGGTGGCTTGCCAATGACTAATATGGCGGCCACGATCTAAACGGAAGTGACGTTGCGGTAAACGCGATACGTCACTTCCGGTATCACGAACTTACACAACAGCTGATGGTAATATCCCTCGTTGTGTTCGGAAAACCGGAAGACATCATTAACCAATTGAAAAGGACTCTTTGGGTATTTAAACCAGCGGGAAACTCAAGCAGGACACCGATTGAAAAAGCCTTTTGTACAAGGTGAAACGCGTCTCGGGAGAGGACTCATTTCTGCACCATTTATTTATGGGAGCTTTTTATTTGATTTTTATGTAAGTGTTTTACAATAAATTTATTTTTTATATTTGAGTCCTTGACCTGCATCCACTTTTCCTGCTAACAAGAAGAGTAGTGCCCTCTTAAAGGCACATTGTCCATTTAACTGAGAGCCCAGTTCGGATTGGCTCATTTAAAGGTGAGCAAGTTCTGTATTTGTTCAGATCCATTTTTTGTGTTGAGGATAATACACCAGGACTTTGGTCCATTGTCCTTCTTTCTCCCTTTCTCTGAGGATTGATACACAGCCATTGAAGAAGCCTGGTATTTGCTTTAAAATACCCCTGCGCCTATGATTTGAGCCTATCTCTTTCAGGCTCTGTACCATGTGAGTTTGTTATCATACAACTCTTCTCTCCTTATTCACCTAGTCCAGATATACTACACCATTATTTCCATTATATCTCATTCCCTTTAGATTTTTCTACTATTACATCCCTTTATAAAAGGGTGAGTTGATATATTCTTTAGCGCTCCACTGGGTCCTGTTTGTTGTGACCTTTCCACTCTCATCACCCCACTGTTTTGCATGTTATTGTGTTAAGGTTTGGAGGTACCTTCACGTGTGTTGAGCTGCTTAGTCATACTAGATTCTTCATTTTATCATTGTTTGAGCGCCTCCATAGCACGGTTTTTTTTGTTACCTTTTTTCATATGCTCCGAGAGTTCTTTGCCATGAGGTTCCATGTTGAACTTCCAGGGACCAGCATGAGAGAGTGTGAGAGCAATAACACCAAATGTAACACACCTGCTTCCCATTCACACCTGACACCTTGTAACACTAACGAGTCACATGACACCGGGGAGGAAAAATGGCTAATTGGGCCCAATTTGGACATTTCCACTTGGGGGTGAACTCACTTTTGTTGCCAACGGTTTAGACATTAATCGCTGTGTGCCGAGTTATTTTGAGGGGAAATTTACACTGTTATACAGGCTGCACACTTAATACTTTACATGTAGCAGAGTATAATTTCTTCAGTGTTGTCACATGAAAAGATATAGTAAAATATTTACAAAAATGTGAGGAGCGTACATACTGTACATGCATATGTATTTTGTAAGCATTATGTGTGTTACTCCTGCACAAAACCCCATATTGTGTGCAATACAACAGACGCCCCAATATTTGTCTTTGTCATTATCCTGTAAATCTACAATGCTATATAGGTGATCTTTTTTTTCCATATATATTCTTTATTTTGCCAACAGCATGAATAAGCATACATTACATTCAGTTTTGTTTACACCAGGTATACATGTCATTGCGATACGAGTGTAGCTGCCATTCGATTGTTACATTGTATACAGTATTCAACATTTATTGTATGCTTGTTACAAACAAATATTGGTTCCAAATATTGGTACCAAATATTGGTAGCTATTTGCTCCTGGACTAGTTTAGCCTCACACCGAGGCGTGGCCTGTGTGCATTCGGTATTGTGTTGGCAATATGTGGGGAGAACAGGAACATAAGAGGGGTTAGGTAAGTTTAACTTGGAGTGGAGACTTAGAGTCCCCAGCCTTGCTACCCAGTGCCTGCGCGTTCCAGTTAGCATTCTCATGATTGTCATTATTCTTCCTTTAGGTGCTATTTCAACAGTTGGACGGGTCTGGTTTGTGACCGGTAATGTCTGAAGCATGGGGTACTCTACTAGTTGCGGGAACTTATGGCTTGAGGTTCCAGCTTGCCCATTCATTGTCGTATTTATTCCCCTAACCCTGGATCCTGCTAGCCATTCGCTCATAGGAGCTTCTGATATCCATTCTCTATGTAATTGCCACTATGGTGGGTACTGCTTTGCTTTTCCATTTTTGGGCTAGTAGAATTTTTTCTACCGTAAGTATGTTTATTAGTACTTTCTTGTGGGGGTGCAGTGAGAGCCCGGGTATCATATGTAGCAGGTAATGTTCTGGTCTCAACTGAATCAGGAGGCCAGTAGTGCTCACAATAAGGCCTTGTATCTGTTTCCAGAATGCTCCTAATACCTGACATTCCCAAAACACATGTAGCATGGTACTAGTACCCCCCTCACAGCGCTAGCAGAGCCCGGAGGAACCCTTGTAAATTTTTGCTAGTTTGTGTGGTACCAGGTACCATCTCATTTACTATTTTGCAGTATGCCTCCCATAGCGAAAGGCTCTTGGAAGCATTCTTTGTGTTTGTCATTGCCTCATACAATTGTGCCAATGTCAGTTGGTTGCCTAGCTCTCCCTCCCATTGTGTCATATAGGATCGTACTTCACCTGATTGACCCTCCAGAAGGGCATTGTAGTACATGGACAGGGGTTTCCCTAGTTTGATAGAGAGGACCTGAGTGATAAGCAGGGGTAGATCTTTGGGCATTTCTTTTGTTCTGCGTGTGTGGGGTAGTAATATGTTTTTTGTTCTAAGATAGAGGTACATGTCCCTTTGGGGTAGTGAAAATTTTCGCTGGAGATCAGGGAACGTTTGGATCTCGTCTCCCTCCAGTAGGTCCTTTACTTTATTTATGCCCCTGGCTATCCAACTCGCTGTGGGTAGGTCTGGGGAGAAGACGGTCATGGTCTCTAGTGGCGCTTCTCTGAAGAGCAGTTGCGGGTCCACAATCAGGTGACTCCAAGTCCGCCATGAGCTCAGCAGGAAACGGAAACAGTGTGGTAGGTACGCCCCATCAAGTTTGGCGGGGGCACTTGTCCACAATATGCAGGACGTGTTTTGTGGGTGCAGGTAGGCATCTTCCAGCGTTAGCCACAGAGGCTTTTGGGAGCTATCCTTGAGTCTTAGGATGTGTATGCCCTGTGCTAGAGATGAGGCTCTGTAGTAGATTTTGATGTGAGGTAGGCCCAGGCCCCCTTTGGTGAAGGGAAAGCCTAGGTTGCGCTGTGCTACTCTTGGGGGCTTTCGTTTCCAGACGTGTGCATTAATAACCGATTGCATTAATTTGATCAGTTTGTTAGGAAGCGATATTGTAATCGTGCGGAAGAGGTATAAGATATGGGGGAGAGCCATTATTTTAATCGTATTTACTCTGCCCAACCAGGAGATCTCTAGGTTCTCCCATTTTTCCAGGGTCGTTTGCATTTTGTGTACTACAGGGTAATGGTTCTCTTTAGGGATGGTTTGGTGGGTTTTTGTCAGTTTGATCCCCAGATATGTGAGGGATGATTTACGCCAGTCAAAGGTGTATTCGGAGGTTAGTTGTGTTTGTGTTTGGTGTGGCAGATTGATCGGTAATGCTTGTGTCTTGGCAGTGGTGTTCTTATAGAATGAAACCTCTCCATACTCTCTGAGTAGTTCTAACAGTGCTGGGATGGAGCTGACGGGATGCGTTATGAACATGAGTATGTTGTCGGCAAATAAAGCCAACTTCTGTGTGCCGCCCGGGGTTGGCAGTCCTTGAATCAGTGTATTATCCTTTATGAGTCGTGTTAGGGGTTCAAGGCATAGAATAAAGATATGTGGTGACAGTGGACAGCCCTGGCGTGTGCCATTTTGTATGGTAAAGGGCGCTGAAGCCGGTGCTAAAGACCCTTGCCGATGGACACTGATAAAGGGCCATGATACTTTTTAGAAAGGTCTGTGGAAGACCCATTTTAGCCAGGGTTTGTTCCATATATCCCCAGTGCAAGCGGTTGAACGCCTTTTCAGTGTCCAACGCCAGCACCAGGCCCTGTTGAGAGGAGTGGTTTGCCCAGTCAATAAGATTTAGAAAGTGGCGGGTGTTGTCCCCCACCTGCCTGCCCGGCACAAACCCTGCCTGTTCAGCGAAGATGAGCGTGGGAAAGAGTGCTTTGATCCTTGTAGCTAACATTTTGGCGTACAATTTAGTATCCGAGTTGAGAAGCGAGATTGGTCTCAGGTTGGCGCAGTGAGTGGGGGGTTTGTTAGGTTTTGGCAGTGTGACAATAAAAGCTTCCAGCATTTCCCGGGGCATTTTGGCAGTCTGCTTAATATCATTGAACAGTCGTAAGAGGTGAGGGGCTAGTTGGTCCGTGAATTTGATGTAATAATAATTTGAGAGGCCATCTGGGCCCGGGAATTTGCGCTTGGGGAGTGAGTTGATGGCTGCCCTTAGTTCTTCATCAGTAAAGGGACTGGTTAGGTATGCACTAAGGTCCGGGGATATACAGGGGAGGGTGACTCTTTCCAAGAAGGAGTCTATTCCAGCCTTAGAAGGTTGGTGTGTCCCTGGGTCTGTGTGTAGTTGGTAAAGTGATGCGTAGTATTCCGCTAATGTGTTCACTATGTCCTGAGGGTTGTAGAGTTTGTTTCCACGTTTGGAAACAATGTAGGGGATCTTGGCCTGGATGTATTTTTGTTTCAAGCGGCCAGCTAGAAGCTTGCCAGCTTTGTTCCCTAGCGTGTAGTGAGTTTGTTTCAAATATCGCATATGTTTCTCTGTTGTTTGTAGTTGCAAATCACGCAGTTTGGTCCTGAGTGTTTGTAGGCGTTTGTGGTTTTGCTTGGATGGATTTGATTTGTGGTCAGCCTCAATGTCTGCTATTTCCTGAGTGAGTTTGGTTTGTTCCGTGCACGCTGCTCTCTTGGTGTTTGCTCCCAGCTTGATAAATTCTCCCCTCATAACTACTTTGTGAGCTACCCATTGTGTAGTGAGTGTGGTTTCGCAGTGTTCGTGAACTTCAAAGTATGTGTCTAGGGTATCACGTATTCTCTCGAAATGGTGAGGGGTCTCTAGGAGGGCCTCGTTAAGGCGCCAAGCTCCTCTCCCTCTCGCTGGGTATGGTATTTTCATTGTTATTATCAGAGGGGCATGGTCGGACCATGTGATAGGGCCAATGTGCATGTCAATGGCGTGCGGTAGCGTGGTTTTGTCAAAGAGGCATAGATCTATTCTGGAGTATGTATATGGACCGGGGAGTAAAATGTATAGTCTCTCACGCTCGGATATAGATTGCGCCATACATCGTAACGCTCATAAGAATTCAATAAGTTCGCTAAGTGTCGGCTCAGAGACAGTGATGGCTGCTTTGGGGGTTGGTTTTGGGCCCTCTGTGTGTCTACGTGTGGGTCAGGGGTGCAGTTAAAGTCTCCGCATACGATGGTGTGCCCTGACTGGTATTGGTCTAATTTGCGAAACGCCTTAGTTAGAAAATCCTTCTGTGTGTCATTTGGGGCGTACAGGGAGGCAACCGTCAATTGGAGGCCATTTAGGGAGCCCACTAATATAAGCAGCCTGCCATCTTTACTGATATATTGTTTGGTGGGCGTAAAAACCCAGTCTCTGTGAAAATAAAGTGAGACCCCTTTGGATTTAGTGTTAGACATGGCATGGTAGGCCTGAGGGAATTGTTTGACCCTGAAGATTGGTGGTTTGCGTATACTAAAGTGAGTCTCTTGTAGACATACTATAGCCGCCTTGGATTTGGCCATTTCTTGGGCTGCCAGCCTGCGTTTGTGTGGGCTGTTGAGACCCTTAACGTTCATGGAAAGAATTTTTAAAGTGTTATCCATTCGGTGTGGGTAGTGGCATGCTAAATCGTGTGAAGCGTGTTTGTCTTGATAGTGGCGTAGCTCAACAGGGGGGCGGGGGGGGGTATGGTAGGGAAAATAAGGGGTAATACTGGGGATAACATAAACAACCATTTCTTAACAGAACTAAAGTATTTACATAGTGCCCTCATTGCGATCGGCGCCTTCTCTGGTTGAGGCGAAGACCCGCACGATGTGCCAATGCCTACGCTCATCCTTGGGGTGCGCTCGGTGGTAGGAGCGGGGTGTGGATGACTTACATGCTAATTGTGGTTACACAGCCCTTTCATAGTAAACATTGCTTTGCCCACATATACATTACATTATTATAGCATTATAACATTAGAACACTCCTAGGATCTCCTCCCGCCATTGTTATGCTTATTCACTTACAACACATGGCCCAGTATTAAGTGGACCATGTACAGTTTCCCCATGTCGTGTGTGTCGGATTGCATATCTCATAGTTATGTGGTGTTGGGTGGCACCGTGTCCCCAAATCAGCTTTTATCGGTTAAGGAAAGAGTCCCAGGAGCACAGTCTTTTATGCTTTGGTCGGCGATCCCACCATTCTCCTTGCGGTCTTTGTTGTGATGCAGTAGCGGCCGCTACCTTCGATTGCGTTGGGAACAGTCCCCATTCTCGTATGAGGCGCATGCCTACCTCTGGTTCATTTACCATGTGGTTTTTGCCGTACCTCCATACAAGTATTTTCGTCGGGTATCCCCATCTATATTGAATGTTGTGGTTCCTCAGCGTTTTCGTCACTGTGATGAATTCTCTTCTCCGGGCCATTGTTAAAGCCGATAAGTCCGCATATATATTGATGGTAGTGGATGGTTCGGGTAGTTTGTCAAGTTTGCATGACGCTGTTAACAGCATTCTTGGAGGTGAAATAATGAAATCTAGCAACCACGTCGCAAGGTGTATCTTGTGCTAACCTCGGTGGTCGTGGTAGTCGGTGGGCACGGTCTAGGAGCCATGCTCCGTCAGCTATATCAGGCTGTAAGGTTGTGCAAATCCCTTTGATAAATGACGGGAGTTCTTCTGTGCCCACGTGTTCAGGTATCCCGCGGAATCTAACATTATTCCTACGGGACCGGTCTTCTAAGTCAGCTAGCTTGCGTTTGAGCTGATTTTGTTCATTTGCTAAGTGCTGCACTGTGGTTGCCAGCGCATTCTGCTCGGTGTATATGTCTTCTGTGCGGGCTTCCAGCTGATTAGTGCGTTCGCCCAGGTCAGAGATCTCTCTTTTGATCTCACTGGTTGCTCTCTTGAGGTCGGATTGCAGAGTGACTTTAAAGTCTTGCAGCATAAGGTACAGCCGTTTCTCCGTTACCGAGCATCAGTGTATGGGCTGGAGTCCCCCTCTGAGTCGAGCGAGCCTTCAGCAGGCTGCGAGCAGGCGTATCCGTCGGCCCCATCTTGTGTAGGCCGCACGCGGTCTTTTCTCGCAGGTCGGATTTGGTCCGTCAATTTTGTTTGTTTGGCGGGTGCCATCATGAAGGCTGCTTCCCCAGGCTTGGTAGTCGCTGGTGGGGCTGTGTGTGATGAGAGTGGTGAGCTGTGAAGTCATCCAAAGCACGGAGCTCTCACTCCATGCGACCGCTCGTTTCGGCAGTTAGCCACGCCCCCTATATAGGTGATCTGACCATCAGTTAGAATTTTGATAGATGGATTTGATGGGCCTTTGTCTAATTTTGGGGCATTATAGCAGTACTTTTCAAATAACCTCACACAGGCCTAGCATTTGTGAACACAGACAATTCATGGCATCTCATGTGCTGTATATTGTGCCTTAACTTGCTGACGCTTATTGAATTATTTATTTATTTATTTTTTATGTACACAGTACATTATGCTGGGTATTTTGCAAATATGATATCTGCCATTATGATCAAACACCCCAATTTATCTTGCCCCCCTAAAAATAGTGAAATATTTCCTTTATTACTGTTTGCTGCTGCTGGCTCTGCCCCTGATCTGCCTGCTTGCGTGACATTATCAGAAGTGGTGATCTCAGCCAATAACAATAACAATGCTTTCCCAGTACAAGCCAAACAAGCCCTGGCCAATGAGCATCTCGTCACACAGATTCATTGAACCAATTAATCTCTATTAGGAAAATTGCATGGAGACACCGAATGGCAGTAATGACA
This sequence comes from Pelobates fuscus, assembly GCF_036172605.1. NCBI lineage: Eukaryota > Metazoa > Chordata > Amphibia > Anura > Pelobatidae > Pelobates > Pelobates fuscus. Next base: position 80,805,064 of record NC_086324.1, read on the forward strand.
TTACTTGGGAAAAAAAAACCATTTAATTTTTCAGTGAAAGAAGAATAACATTTGCCTATATAATGTTTTTTACTCACTAGAAATAATTCAGGATTGTAGGGGTTAAGGGGCATGTAGGCCTGGCATCAAGCATGCCAAAATGACAAGACACTCTCCTGGCTGACCCTCTCCATACAGACTATGTAGAGGGCCCTCCTGGAGTGCTTTTGGTATGGTCCTAGTGCCCATTTACAACATGAGCATGTCTAAAAACGCATTTGAGCTGTGCTTCCCCAGGATGTTGCACAACAACCAATTCGGGGCGCTGGCACAGGACCTCAAAATCATGACAGTCTGCCGAATCTGGGACTGTTGGGAGGCCTGGTATTAATCACCTTCCAGTGCTCATAGTTTTGTTTAAGAAGTGCATAAGACCTGTCAGTTAGTTCTTGGCCTCCCACAGCATTCTTTTTTGCGAAACCTCACCATGTTTGAATTGTGCAGTCACGTGTGATATTACACTGGTCCAATAATACATTTGTGGCAGGGGTAACTGGGACATAGAGAGCTACATAGTTTTCTATTCAGAACCTCCTGCATTCTAGAGATTTGAGCTATATTTCAGGACTTTCTATTATAATTGTATTATTTTATTGGTGTTCTTATGATTAACACCCATTGTGGACAACATGGACCATGCATACAGGGCCAAATTTTATTTTACCGTGGGTATTAATATGTGTTGATGTTTTTAAGATAACTGAAGTTTTGCCATTAGAACAATGCATTTCTAGACTTCTGAGTAGGAATTAAACATTTAATACAATGTGCTTTTGTGTTACAGAGTTTACGTCTTTGTTTCCAAATATTCTCAAGAAAGGATTCCTTGAAACACGGAAAAGTCAAGAGAACTGTTGGATGAGCTGTTATGCTGAGATTTCCCCATACAAATTGCACGTGTATAGTACCGATAGCAGTGGAAATCATAATCCTCTTTTTGCTTACGCTCTTGTTCATATAGAAAGTATCACAATCACAGGTAGCCATGAAACCAAACTTGTCGATGTTATATTTACAGACAACAGCCAAGTGCAACTTAAGGCTGATTCTCCATGGGAAGCCATGGATTGGGGACAGAAGTTATGGGAAGGAGTGCGTGCCTTGACATTAATCCCAAATTATGTGAACAATCAGCAGGAGGTCTTGACAAGATCAAAGAGCATTAGTGATAATGGTGGTGACTATTTGGAAAATCATGGCTTAATGTATAAGACCAATGAAGTTCCAAGTTCTATCAACTTGTCCAATGGGTTCTACAAAAATATTTTGAAAACAGGAACACTTTATAGGTTAACAGTACAGAATAACTGGAAAGCTTTCACGTTTATACTGTCAAGTTCACAACTTACAGCTTTTAAACCCGGTTGCCTGGATGAGGATCCGTTGCTCAGCTATAATATTGATGTATGCACATCGGTCCAAATGGACACTCTTGATGGATATGATTCCTGTTTTCAAGTGATTTTTCCTCATGATGTCCTACGACTCCGTACAGAAACATGTCAAAGGGCACAGGAATGGATGGACGCTATAATATCTGTTGCTAACTCTTGTAAGAAATCAGAAGAACATCTGCTAGTGCCTCTGCGGAATAAGCCCAAAGCCCCAAAAATGAGAGAACTTCAAAAGAGTAAGCGGCAGTCTGTGACCACAAGCTTTCTGGGGATCATAACAACATTGGCTCTGGAGAGGGGGCTCACCGCTCAAAGTTTCAAATGTGCAGGTAAGAATACATTTTATTTAGTAGGTGCTTCAGACTAAAATGGATTCAGTAATTTAATCTATGTTACGTCTGGCACTAGTATGCAAAGTATGTTGACACCAGACATTGGGTGTGCATCTTGTGCTACTCAATGCAAAGTAATGAATTCAGCCTAATAGAGAAGCATTGGATTATTTGACCATGGTGATAGCTGTGCATGCATGCACATATTTCTTCAATGCTTCCCTATGTGAAGCATTTAATTGGACAAAATCATTGGGCGTGATGACTGAGGATCAGATTACAGTGATGAGTCTATTCCAACATTGGAATAAAGGTTAGTTTAATAGCAATTTAAAAGGCTTTCTTTTTGTGCTGATATACCAATGCCATATATACTTGTTATTCATAAAGTGTCTGCCTATATAAAAAAAAAGAGTTGACGGTGCCACTCATACTTATACCTCTTGAGTTACTAGCCAGGCGTTAAAAGTTACTTGCCACCTCAAATGCATGTTCCTTGCATTTTTTTTTTAATTCAAGTATGTCTACAACTTTTCAACATGTTTGGGTGTATGCAGGTATGTATTTCTTTAGTGGCTTTGTGTGCATTTACATAGACACTATATAAATACATACCTGCATATGTGTGCCAAGGGACAGTGCATGAATGCAGGTGTTTATGTATGAGGAGGATTTGTGTGCGTGAATGCAGAGGTGCTTGGAGTGAATTCGTGTGAATGGGTGTATTTACAACCCCATCTCATTATCTGTAGTCCATTCTACCCTCCTCACCATGGTCAGTAGCCAGTAGCGGGTTCCCTCCTCAAAACCAAAAATGAATTGCTCCCCCCTATTAGCCTGTAGCAAATTCTTCATGCCAATTCCCCATAGCCAGTAGCCCAGCCGTGAAGCTGTATGCAGCATGCGCTGTTGGAAATGATATCACAAACTACAATGCAAGTCTCATGTAGCTGCACTGATCAGTTTTAAAGGTAGCACACGTGCTCTTTGCCGCTGCACTCATTCCCCCTGGCTTTGTTCCTTGTATCTGAGGTCAATTTTTCTAACTCTTTTATTTTTTATTTTTGTTCAAAAACGTGCATTGATGGGGTGAGAGAAATGACACAAACCATTAGATAGTAAAAAAAAATATTTATTTCTGAAATCTTGCTTTGTACAATCGTACTATTTATAGAAGCAATAATCTAGGTGCGCATGTAAGTCATCATTCGCACAACATTATAATACTGTTTTTTCTTTTGTTTTTCAACAAAATTTGAAAGATTTTTACCTACAATGCAAAAATTGTCAAATGATTTAATACACATTAAATGTTTGAAATTGGTTTTCCACTGAAGTTTGAATGTAAGTAAGCTAAATCAGTGAATAAATGGTAATACGGCAAAAATTCAGAGTCAGGAATCTGAAGATGATTCACAAAATCAAGGTTCCAACAATCCCATATTTGCCAGGACTGTCTCATGTTTTGAGTTACGCGTGCCAGCAATAATAGGTTTTGGGGATCTCTCCTGTGTTTTAAAATGTGACTGCAGATTTTTTTTTAAGTTTATAAATCTTTATTGAAAATTTTTCTTTTTTTCTTCATTATATAAATTTAACATAAAAAAAGAGTTCTTATACATTCAAAACAATAACAAATTACAGCAATAATCCAAAACGAAAAACATAAAAGACCCAGCAGGCCTCCCCATAGAATCGAGTCATAAAGTTTATCTTCAATAAGTAAATTATTTGAGAATTTCACTTGGGCATGGTGGGTGATAAATATTGTATATTAATTAGAATGGAATTGGCTAAAATAGGCATTGGGCCGGAACAAATGCCATTTTGGCCAGTCAGGACCTCCTCATAGAGATGCATTGAATCAATGCCTCTCTATGAGTAACATTCAGCGTCTCCATGCAGACCGTGGGGACGCAGAACGTGAGAGCTGCTTTTTCGGCAGCACTGAGCCAGGAAGCACCTGCAGTGGCCATCTAAGGAGTGGCCACTTGGAGGTGTCCCTAGAGGCAATGTAAACACTGCCTTTTCTCTTAAGGGAACTATTATACTCACCAGAACAACTACATTAAGCTGTAGTTGTTCTGGTGACTATAGTATCCCTTTAACCAAGAGGATACTTGGAAGATCCAAATGAAAAAGTAAAGTTTCAGGTGTCAATTTATAAATCATTCATCAAAATTCTAAAGATTTCCTGATCCACATTTTCATTTTGGTGTTATACCATGCCTTAAACATATTATTTACACATCTTGAGTGCCTGGACCATCGTGTTTGGGCAACCATATTGGGTCAGACTCTACAATTATCTGTGCCTGTGATTGCTCAGTATTAAAGGACCACTATAGTGCCTGGAAAACGAACTTGTTTTCCTGGCACTATGTAGTCCTTAGGGCCCCCCTCCCACTGGGCTGAAGGAGTTAAAACCCCTTCAGCCACTAACCTTTCTCCAGCGCCAGGCTCCCCCGGCGCTGGGGAACTCTTCTCCTCCTGCCGACGTCAGCGCTAAATGCACATGTGCGGAAAGAGTCGTCAGTGACACAGCCACCAGAGGCTGGATTAACCCTCAGTGTAAACATAGCAGTTTCTGTGAAACTGCTATATTTTCAGCTGCAGGGTTAAAACTAGACAGCCCTGGCACCCAGACCACTTCATTAGCTGAAGTGGTCTGGGTGCCTATAGTGGTCCTTTAAGCTGCAGAAAACAGATTGAGCAGTAGTCGGTCAGATAACAGTAAAATCTGACCCAATATGGATAAAAAAAGTTAAATTTTGTAAAAAAAAAAAAAAATCATAATACATAATTTATATAAAAAAAAATATATTACATTTCAGTTCCATTAAGTTAAATTAGATTTAATTTAATATTTTTTTTTTTTTAGAAATGAGAAGTGGATATGTGAAGACAATTGTCCTTGAGGGCTTGACTGACCTTCGCAGGAATGGTAGTTCACAAACACATTTCGAAGATCAGATATTTTGTTTTTGTTAAACTGCAACTGCATTATGATGTGACATCATCAGACATTTTTATTAAACATTCCATCAGTAGCTGTGTTTGCGGTGATACACAGCCAGCCTCATGTGCTAGCTGAGCATCATGAGAATTATAGTTTTTAAATATTTTTAAAGACAGACAATGCAAAAGTTTGTGAGCTATGTTTAGACTGGCTAAGCATCATGGGAAGATTGTGCATAATGCATTATTTGCACGTTTGCCTGTTCAGTTGTCTGTGTCGTGCCAATAAAATGAGTCTTAATTCAGAAATTAAAAAAAAAATTCAAACTTAAATATCCCTAATAAAGTAATATTATTAACAGTTGACTGTCCGATTGCAGTTGCTAACTGTAAAGTGCATTTTAAAGAATCCATTGTGCAAATTGTGGTGTGTGTTGGTTTTTACCTTCGCTTACTATTTTAAAAAACAAAAAACAAAACTTTTTTTGCCCATTGGCAACTGTATTTAGTAAGGTCCCATGTTTTATGTTCCCACCTCTGGTAAGGAGGAACTAATAATAGTTGATGGGGAGACAGGGGTTTGCTGCAAATTCTTCAGCCATTTAGTGCAAATTCCAGTAATTATAGGTATTGTGCTGGGCCTGAATGCTGCATAATACAACAGAAGCTAGTTCTAATTGAGACCTTACAGGAGGTACAAATCCGTCCTTTGTTTAGCTTGACAAATTAGTGCCAGAAAGTGGCATGGTCCGAATGAGAATCAAAGAGCAGGAACACAAAGATGGGACTTAAAGCTACAGTAATCACCCTCTCTTGTCCTGCCAAGGGGGGGAAAAGTAAAGACCAACGCTTGTTGAAGTTTCCTTTTTGTTCGAAATTCCCTTGACATGTCAGCAGCTTAGGGCTGCCTTATTTGTTTAGTTAAAGTGATTAAATTGTAATAGTCCAGGACAGGCCATTGTCTTTTTTCCATTAATTCCCAGCACCACAGACTCCAGCTGTCTTCATTAATTGATTGACAATGACCTACTGATAAGGAAACATGTTGGTAGGAGGACATTTTTCCTTCTTAAATTGAATTAGGCTGTAAGTTTTCTATTTGTTTGAATCAACCTTGGTAGAACGGCTGAGAAATGCAAACAAGCCGAATCAGAATTGAGATGTATGTGAATGGAAGTGGAGAGGTTTGGTCTTGCAGAACGTTTCAGAAAACAAATTAGTGTGTGTCTGCATTGCTTGGCCACAAGCCTGTTCAATTAGAAAACCTGCTAACGTAAAGCTAGAGATTCTTGGTATTCGACAAGGTCAGGGAGGTCAAACAAGTGCAGAACGCAGAATCAAAATGTTGTGTAATGTACTAACAAGAAATTGAATAAACAAAAATAATCAGCATTCATACCAAAATACTTGTTTGCAAACTTGGATAGATGGTTATATTAACCTTTATATTTGTATATATCCATAGCGAGATATACATACTTTGTTGTCTATTTAATTAGTTGGTGGGTGCACCAGTTAGATTAATGGAACACTATAGAGTTAGGAATACCAACATGTATTCCTAATGCTAAAGTGTCCTGCAACAGTATAGGCGTTCGCCCCCTCCCCTCCAAGTGCATGAATAAGGTATTTTTACTTACTCCCTTGTCATGTTACTCTCTCTGTTTTGATGATTTTTTGTAAATCCCATGCTTCCTCGCAGGTAAGATTGCTGAGCTGTGCCAATAAAATGTGATTGAGAACCGAGTTTGACTCTGTACTCAATGCGGAAGCACCTCTAGTGACTGTCTGGAAGACAGTCACTAGAGGTGGGTTAACCCCGCTATGGAAATATGACAGTGTTTTACATTGAGGAATTAAAACTACAGGGCCACCGAACCCACACAACTTCATTGAGATGAAGTGGTCTGGGTGCCTTTAGTGGTCCTTTAAGGAGGCTCAGCATATCACTGCCATGCAAATATGGATGAAATTAATATATATTGGAGAATTGCATTACCAATACTGCTAGCAGAGACCGGGCAGCAGAATCCTTGGAAGTCCCCACTCTCCCCCCATTCTAGAAAGGGTCCAAAAAGCATTTTGACCAAGTAACGAGGAACAGTTCACACAGCCTACAAGCACCAACACCAACACCACTACTACAACATGCAGTCATGGTGCTTTGGCTGCCTCCTTAAGGACAAAGAATAAATTTATCCTTAAACCAAATGTAACTCTAAACTTAAATGTGAATATCGTGTTAGTGTATCAGTAAGGCAGATCCACTTGGGCTTAATCCTATATTCACCCTGTAGTAGATAGTTATTTCTCAATACACACATCATGTATAACTCATTTTCTTGTAGGTTGAACTGAAATATTTTGTGTTTTGTTCTGTTGTTTTTTAGTTATATACTTATTCTAAATGTGTATCCTCTGTTTGCATACCATAACAGAATTGTTACACATAAAAAGTATAAGATTCACTTTTTAAAGGCACTGTTTCCATCATATTTTATTGTAAATAGACTAAGGTTGCAGGTTTTATTCCTGGCAGGTTAATCTCTACTCTTCAGCATTTCAAAATTGGAAAAAAGGAAGGCTGGTAAGTGGGGTCAATAATAATACCAATACCCAGAATATAATGTTATAAACATTTATTTATTTTTTTACAAAGTAGGTTACATGATCACTTGTGTGTGGGTGCTGAGGGGATTAGAAATGTATATATAAATATATTTACCTAAATGTATCCTTTCTTGGCACCGCCCATCTTCCTGCAACGATATTTTTCACCTTGTGGGGGCTCCACCTGCCAAGATAAAAAGGAAAGGAAAAACCATTCACACAACCCATCATAATCATGGATATCGATTGTTTACTAGAGATGAAAAAAAAAAAAAAGCAGCAAGGTCCTAAATATACAGGGGTGGGCGGCAGGCCCATAATAGGTGGCGGCGTTACCGGACACTTGCCGATGCCCATAATTAGTGGGTTTGCCCAGGAAAAGGGGTGGGTTCACCCACTTTAGGGGAGTGGCAGCTTGTGTGGTCAGTCCCCTTATAAACAGGAGCGCTGCTGAAGATCTCTCTGCATGGTCGTAGTGCCTGCTGCACAGTGTGAGCGCATCATTAGACACTGCCCGGTGACACCCGGGAATTAAAGCAGGACAGGCCCCCCAGATAAGGACTGTCCTGCCAAAAGTGGGACTGCTGGAAGGCATGAAACTTTGCAATCTTTTACAGGACATCACACTGGAGGCGGTCGTTCTTTTATAGTCTCATTTACAGTTTCAGATTTATCTTTTATTGATTTAGTTCATTTAATTTGTTTGCAAATTATTTTGGCTATCATTACTTGAGAGTTTAATGTTCTGTATTTCTTGAATTTGACTAAAATATTTCCTGTTTCATAAACATCTAGAGTCTTCAGCGTTTGTGTTATCTTTGAGGGTGGGAGGGATTCTAAATCCAGATATAGACTGGACATGGAATAAAAAGGCACAATACTCAGAAGCACACCCATGAGCAAGTAAGTATTAAAGTCCAGCTAAAACTAAACTTCTATAATCTAAGCCAAATACTTAATATTTAGTTGGTGGATGAGGACTTAAGTGGCAGGCCTTGCCAAATGTTCTGAAAAAATATAGTTAGGAAATTAGTCATCACTCCCAGTGGCCTGATTTTCTACTTCAACAAATTAAGAAGAAAATACCAATGCCAATTGAGTAACACTTTTAACGTTACATAGCTGAAAAGAGTCCATCAAGTTCAGCCTTCCTCACATATGTTTTTGCTGTTGATCCAAAAGAAGGCAAAAAACCCAGTCTAAAGCGCTTCCAATTTTGCAATATACTAGCAAAAAATTCCTTCTTGACCCCAAAATGGGAGTCCGATGTCTCCTTGGATCAAGCAGCTATTACCCCACTAATTAGAAATTATATCTTTCTTTGTTATGCTTTTGGAAGTATTTATCCAGTTGCTGTTTAAACATCTCCGTGGACTATGATAAAACCACCTCTTCAGGCAGAGAATTCCATATCCTTACAGGTCTTACTATTAAAAAAAACCTTTTCTTTGCCTTAGACTAAATCTCCTTTCTTCCAGCCTAAATGCGTGACCTCGTGTCCAATGTATAGCCCTGTTTAGGAATAGATTTCCAGACAATGGTTTGTACTGGCCCCGAATATATTTGTATAATGTTATATCATTTCCCCTCTGAGGCACAGTTTTTCCAAACTAAAGAGATTTAAATTTTTTACGTTTCTTCATAACTAAAATGCTCCATTCCTTTTATCAATTTTGTAGCCTGCCTCTGCACTTTTTCTAGTGCCATGATATCCTTCTTTAGAACAGGTGCCCAAAATTGCACAGCATATTCAAGGTGTGGTCTTACTAGCGATTTATAAAGAGGCAAAATGATATTTGCCACCCTGTATGACCTCTGTTATGAGAGGTAAATTGAGTGCCATTGCTGTAGTGTGTGTAAGGGCTGTAAAGAATGGTTTTGCTTGAGATGGTGCGGGAGCCCATGAGGTACATATCTCTCGGACATGATAGTAAAGCCCCACCCTCCAAGATATTTTAAACAATTATTTATAACACCTTTTGCTTTCCACTTTTTTTCTCTGACAAGTTTATGGCTGAAATTTCAACCAGCTTTCATTTTAGGAATGAGCAGTGGATCAATCCGCCTGCAGTTCATGATTCTCTCATGTACTTCATGCTTGATAGTACATTTCAACACATCTAGAATATAATGGCATATCAGTTTATAGTACAGTGGTACTAACTGAAAACTGACATGCACGTTACGTTTAAAAATCCCATTTCCCTGTGCAGGCAGCTGCTCTACTAAATGGCACTCACATGCTCTGGAGCACTCACAGTTCTGAGCTATGAAAACACTGTTTAGCAGAGCAGCTTCCTGAAAAGGCACACTCCCAGAGAAGCCCAATCTGTCTAAGCCACCCACACCCTAGACAGGGGGCTGCAGATCAACCTTCCACACACTTACATACGTAGGCGGAGAGCCACATACCCCTCACCTCCACAGAGAGATGCCACAAATATCCTCCTTGGGGACATTGTTAATTCTTGTAGGAAAAAGCAAATTTTGGACTACACTAGTAAATTAATGTATTACTTGTATGAACAAGCATTTCATCGGACAGAAACACACACCCAGTATGGGATGATCAGAGCATATTCTTTTAACTAATGTCGTCTCAGGCTGCTTTGAAGCAGAGTGACATTTTAAATATTGTGATAAACCAAAGAGAAAAATGGCTCATAGAAGTTTCAGCAGCACTTCTAAGTGCATTACGCTGGGTGGAGTTGTTTGAATATTTATAATGGGAAGAGATAATCAAGGAATGAAACCGACACACCTGCACATCAAAGGCCCGGTGTAATGGATGGCACACTTCACTTGAAAGCCAAAGCTCTGCTGACGTTGCTCACAAGTCACTTTAGGCCACTAGCCTTTCCAATTCTTTTCGTGTATTCCTCTTTATTTCCAAAGAATAGATATCAGCCATATGACACAGTTGCTCTTATTGTCCTCCTCCTTTGTTCATTTCAAAGCTATAGAAGAATGCATTGAGTTTTATTTATTTTTAGCAAAAAGCTGTTCTTTAGAAAGCCAATAATAGACAGATTTTTGTTGTTGTTGTTGATCAAGGTAAAAGTTCAAGTCTGCTGCAATAGGTCTCACCAAAGAAGCCATGAAAAAACAGTTGATCCAAGTTCCAAAGTTATCTTTATCAAGACCTTTGAGACAAAGTAACTTGTAAAAATTCCTTGCACTCAGGCTTCAATATCCTTATGATGCCAGGTGCCAAGGCTCAGATGTACACAGAACTCCGGATAATTGACTGCACTCTCGGTCTTGTTAAAAAATCTAAAATTTTATTGAAAGTAATTAAAAGATCGACGTTTCAGTCCACCTATAGGACTTTCCTCAGGATCAAAACATATTTGTTTTGATCCTAGGTAAAGTTGCATAGGTGGACTGAAACGTCGATGTTTTAACCCCTTAAGGACACATGCCATGTGTGACATGTCATGATTCCCTTTTATTCCAGAAGTTTGGTCCTTAAGGGGTTAAGGACTGGACTGTTTTTGCGATGTTGTACATTTGCGACCAGGCCTCTTTTTACACTTTTGTGGTGTTTGTGTTTAGCTGTAATTTTCCGCTCTCTCATTTACTGTTCCTATACAAATTATATATTGTTTTTTTCAGGACAAAAAAAGGCTTTCTTTACATACCATTATTTATATAATCTCATGTAATTTAATTTTAAAAAACAAACAAATATGATGAAAAATTTAAAAAAATACATGTTTTTTTGACTTTTACTTGAAAAATCTTTTACTCATCTACAAAAGCGAATAAAAAAAACTGCTAAATAGATTAAAAATATTGTCCTGAGTTTTAAAATACCCAGTGTTTACATGCTTTTTTGCTTTTTTTTTGCAAGTTATAGGGTTATAGGTACAAGTAGGATATTGCGATTTCAAAACATATATTCTTTCAAATTTATCAATAGTGACATTGTAACACTATTATCTGCCAAAAGTCTCTGAATAACACCCCACATGTACATATTTTTTTTTAAAGTAGACAAACCAGGGTATTCAATATGGGGTATGTCCAGTCTTTTTTAGTAGCCACCAAGTCGCAAACACTGGCCAAAGTTAGCGTTCATATTTGTTTTCTGTGTGAAAAAACAAAAAAACTAAATTGAACGCTAATTTTGGCCAGTGTTTGTGACTAAGTGGCTACTAAAAAAGACTGGACATACCCCATTTGCAATACCTTTTGTTGTCTTCTTTTGCAAATGGTATGCCATCATGGGGGTAATTCTCATTCCTGGGCTACCATACGCTCTCAAAGGCAACATAACCAACCTGGCCATTTTCAATGTAAAAATATTTGACCCATATATTTGACCCTGTAACTTTCAAAAACGCTATAAAATCTGTACATGGGGGGTACTGTTATACTCGGGAAACTTTCTTGAACACAAATATTAGTGTTTCAAAACAGGAAAACATATCACAACAATTATATCATCAGTAAAAGTGCTGTTTGTGTGTGAAAAATGCGAAACAAAGTCACTTTCACTGACAATATCATCGCTGTGATAGGTTTTTCTGTTTTGAATCACTAATATTTGTGTTCAGTGGAGTCTCCCGAGTAAAACGGTACCCCCCATGTACAGGTTTTAGGGTGTCATAGAAAGTTACAGGGTAAAATACAGTGCTAGCAAATTAAATTCTCTGGAATTTCCGCCTGGGTTGGCAGGCAGGTCCCTCAAATTGCAATTAATAAAATTACTTAATTATGTAAAAATATTACATAAATATGCACGTAGAATTTAAATATATATGCATATTTATATATTTGAAGTCTACGTGTATATTTATATAATTATTTATGTAATTTTGTATATGGACATATGTATATTCGTATTATATTTATTTATATATACATAGATATATATACAATTTCATTCTAAGTGTATTTTGATATAAATATATATATTTTAATATCAAAATACAGTTAGAATAAAATTGCATATAGATATGTAATTTTTTAAAAAAATTTATTATTATTTTTAATTTACTTATTATTTGTATTTAATAATAATATATATAGTTATTATATATATGATATATATGCGTGTGTAATTTAATTATAAGTGTATTTTTATATTAATATATGTACATATTAATATAAAAATACACTTAGCATGACATTATATATATGATATATAGACATATATTATATAGGTATAATATATGTCTATATATTATATATATATATACACATATATAATTTTTTTTATTTTTTTTTTATTCACTTTAACTTTAATTTTTTTTGATTTTACACTAGCAGGGAGACTGCCTGTCAGCACAGACAGTCCCCCTGCAGGCAGACACATGGACACCTATTGTGACCATGTGGTCGCCCTGTTGGGCGATCTGTTGGGCGATCACATGGCCACAGGGGTCCTAATCCGCCATGGGGAGACTGTCTGGGCTGCAGGCAGTCTCCCCACAATGGGAGCACCGCCGATCGCCGCCGGGGGAACGACGGCGATCAGGTAAGTACATCTGACCGTTAGGACGGTTCAGGACCGTCATCGGCATTTTTGCGTTGCCGACCGATGACGGTCCTGAACCGTCCTCGGTCATAAGGGGTTAATTACCTTCACTAAACTTTTGGATTTTATAACAAGACCGAGAGTGCCTCCGATTACCTGGAGGTATATATATTGTATATTGTACATTGTATTAGCCGTATTAGTCCTGTCCTATTTGTTTATTTGATAGTGTAATCAACAGTATTTGTCTCTTAGCAAGTCCCTCGAGGTGACGAAATGCGTAGGACTGTTTTATTTGCTGTTTATTACTTATATTGGAAGTAAAGTGAGGATCTGGGAGATAAGCTTCCTGAGAGAGATTTTATGAAGGCTTTATTTTAACTGGATATTCGTGAATGGCCTGTTGGAACTTGCCAATTGGAGTGGCTATTGTGTACAATACTGCATATTTCTTTAGTATAACTAGCCATATATATCATATATTTTGTTTTAAATATGTTTATTGTTATCATGTCTTGAATTCTTACATCAAATAGATTTTCATGAAAGCTAACAGTCGCCTATGCAAAGGCTTAAGTATCGGCATATAAGAATAGTTGCAGATTGTCGCCTGCGCAGAGGCGAATTGATCAGATCATATAAGCGTACATAAACTTTGCAGGGATGCTCATGTCTAAGCTTAAAACTAACACATGACCAGAGTATTCTGATATAACGTTTCAACATTCATGTCCCTAAGAAAAACAAATGACGACCTGTGTCCGGCTAATTACCCAGTTATGGAGTTAATGCTTATGTTCAAATCATTAGCCGATCACATATATCAGTCTGCATGCGACTACATTTTGATCCTAGGCTATTGCTTAATCGGCATATGTGTGCTGTCACATTAACAGGTCAAAATTGAGTATTGCTAATAACAGTGTAGGATGGATCTGAATGGACCCTCATGAAAATGCAATGTTGCAGTAAGGGGGCATATAGAAGCAGCATCATTTAATTAAGCTACTTTACAGGAATTTATATATCTGAACTTAAATCAAACGTGAGAAAGCAGCGTTTAAAGGACCACTCTAGTGCCAGGAAAACATACTCGTTTTCCTGGCACTAGAGTGCCCTGAGGGTGCCCCCACCCTCAGGGACCCACTCCCGCCGGGCTCTGAGGAGAGGAAGGGGTTAAACTTACCTCTTTCTCCAGCGCCGGGCGGGGAGCTTTCCTCCTCCTCCTCTTCTTCCTCGCGACGTCATCGGCTGAATGCGCATGCGCGGCAGGAGCCGCGCTCGCATTCAGCCGGTCGCATAGGAAAGCATTCATAATGGTGCAGAGGTTGTTGGTGCAGAGTTTTGCATCATGAGAAAGAAAGAAAAATTATATAGGTAACTTGGTCTCAGATGTTGAGGCGTCCCGCTCCATCGGATTTCTGAGGCCTGGTGCATACAGGCCATGCAGTTTAAAAAAAAAAAAGAAAAGAAAAAAAAAAAGGGTCAGTGCGTGGTCAGACAGTATATAAACAGTACAGCTAGAGCTACAAACATTTAAAACGCATTGTAATAGCCTGGCTTAATATATAGGGAAGCTACCTGGTTGTCAAGTATGCAGTAATAAGCGACTTTACAGCTTATCATGTAGCTGGCAGCCATTATGTACGCAACAATAGTCAGCATCAATCTTTGTCCCCTAGGGGCATTATAGCATAGACCTTGTATTCTTTTGGCTTTTTAAACTAACATGGTAATGGCAAACTGGTATCATATAATAAAAGTAAGTAAAAACTAATTTTGCATAAAGAACGGTTTCTATGACGAATTATCAGGGAACAGTCCCTTCATCCTTGTCTGTCCTTTGTGGTTTCATTTGTTCTTTGCTTGGTGCAGCGCTCAGGTAAAATGGATCTGCAAAGCTGCAATAATTGAGTCTCTCCGCTGGAGGTGGCGTAGTAGTGCCTGGTAAGATAAGTTGTCCTGCGTGGGGTTCATAATCCCCTGTGCGTTAACTGTGCTGGCTTATCCCTGCCGTGGCCTCTTGTAGGCTAGTGCCAAGGGTGCTTCTATTTGCCAAGCCGGTCGGTCATTGCAAGGTCCCTCTAGCACCCCCGGTGCAAACGTCGACCTTTGTTCCCCTCCAGGCCTGCTCCGGCCGGTCAACCGGGAGTACTGCGACACAGGGCTCACAAAGTTGGGGGCACCCTTCCCTGGACCACCACCAAATCCTGGGGTGAGGGCCGGCTCTGCGCCGACCATTCTGCCGCCCGGAGGGGTCCATCTGTGGGGTCCGCCACACCGGAGGGCCCAGGTGACCCCGCGTAGGTCCCTGGAGCTTGCTTGCTCAGCGGCCATCATGGCTCCTCGTGAGGAAGGATTCCTCTTTGTGTGGGCCCTTCGACTCCAGTCTCTGGAGATTCGACTTGTGGGCCGGGATCACCCCCGCCGACCTGAGGGGGGGGGGGGCGGGGCCGGGTCCGGATCCCCCTCTCTCCCTCTGCCGTGCGGTCTCTCGCCACCGGTCGTCACCACGTGCGTGTAGGCCTCGCGGGCTCATCTTATGCGGACGACTCGGTCGTGGCTTAGCTGCAGTTCATGCGGTGTGCTCCCGTACTTCCCCCTGCTTAATGCTCATGTCTGTTTCGGTTCCAGGTGGGCTTTTAGTGCATTATTTCCTTGTTTTGATGCTGCCCATTGCCGGAGCTAGCTTGGTTGGCTGCCCCTCGGCGGCCCGGCCCCGCCCCCTATCATATGTTTGGTATTCAGAAGACAGGAGGAAACCTTCTGGGTAGTCCAATCTACTTAAAGGGAAACTCCAGTGCCAGGAAAACAATCCGTACCCTCTCCCTCCAACCCCTTCAGTCACTTACCTGAGGCAGCGGCGATGTCCCTCGTCGCTGCCTCCTCCTCCTCGCCGCTCCTCCCTGTGATTCCGTCGGCCGGTGGGCGAGACTGATCCCGCCCACCGGCCGAGGAGACCTAATGCGCATGCGCGGCAATGCCGCGCATGCACATTAGGTCTCCCCATAGGAAAGCATTGAAAACAAATTTCAATGCTTTCCTATGGGGAAATGAGCGACGTTGGAGGTCTTCACACAGCATGAGGACGTCCAGCGACGCTCTAGCAAGGAAATTCCTTGCTAGAAATCAGGAAGTGACCTCTAGTGGCTGTCTAATAGACAGCCACTAGAGGTGGAGTTAACCCTGCAATGTAATTATGGCAGTTTTTAAAAAACTGCAATAATTACAGTTGCAGGGTTAAGGGTAGTGGGAGTTGGCACCCAGACCACTCCAATGGGCAGAAGTGGTCTGGGTGCCTGGAGTGTCCCTTTAAGAAAAGTGTTGTTCTTTTAAATGTTGAATCTTAATTTTTATCACTACATGGTTTACATTCTATAGGGGCTTGTTTTCAGCTTTGTATTTTTTTTCGAATTGCCAATATGATCAGAATTTGGTCATTTTCATTAGATTTTGTAAATTCGGAAGAAAATCTAGTTTTTAGTGAGTAACCCTATAAAGGAAGAATTCAAGGTGAATTTTAAATTTTAGACCACAATAGCGAAAGAGCATAGCTGAATTGGTGAATTTCTCCATTTCAGCTATTTTGGCCTTAAATTTGAAATTTACTTTGAACTTCTCACTTTAGTTATCAACCCTTTTAGTGTACCGTAACTGTGTAATTGCTCAGATTTCCTACGTTATATTTTGTACAGTTTCCTACAGTAATTCTGTTCTTATATGAAAACTGCAAATGATCATTCAGGTGTAAATATTTTATTTAATTTTTTTGAATGCTTTCAATCGTCTTTTTTATTCCATCCTACCAGGATTCGAACATCCTTTTCACTATAATACACAGAATTATTCATTTATATGATAATTGAAAGTAGATTTCAAATATAGGAAAAATAGCAAAATTAGGAAAAGTAAATTCTATTTTTAGCTGGGTTATTTTAGCCTTAAATTTTAAATTAATTTTGAATTATCTTTCAAAATAGTGCACAGCAAATCTCCCTTTGGTAAATAACCCTAAAAGTGTTTTGTATGTTTTGCAGATGGGAGAAAGGGTAATGTCTAGTAAACTTACATGCAAAGCACTGACAGATGTGTTAAGTCATAGGATATCATGTTAGACACAGTCTAAAATCAGTCATGTTTAATTCTTCTAATGATTTTTTTTATTTTAGCTTATAAGTGAGTTAGTCTGCAGCACTCAGCTGCAGTCTCACCCATAATCCTAATTGCATCAGAGGCAAATCTACCCATACCCACCTACTCCCTCTCTTGATTTACAGCTTGATCAACATTGTAAGTCTTCTTTTTTTTTTCTTTTTCTTTTTTATTCTTTTTTTTTGGTTTCAATTCACATAGAAAGTATTTAATGAAACACAGTAATGAACGATAAGGTAAGTTTGCGCACATAGTTAGATACATTGTTGAGGCAGCATACAATATATGTTCAATTCCTATATTATACAATAAATGTAAAATATATGAATTGAAAATATTATTATTATTTTATTTTTTTTTAACGTAAAGGAACACTATAGGGTCAGGAACACAAACATGTATTCCTGACCCTATAGTGTTAAACTCACCATTTAGGTGGCTTGCCCCCCCTTAAAAGGAATTAAAACTCACTTTATTTCCAGCGCTGCATGGGTCCGTCTGCACTGGCCCCGCCCCTGATCCGCATCCTTGATGACATAATCAGAATTGCCGATTTTAAGCCAATCCAATGCTTTTAGGGGACCATGTTGGTTGAGGGAAATAACCATAGCTCTCAATGAGAAGAAGTCTAGATGCCCCTGGGCCTACACTCCTTAGCTAGCAAACAGTGGCCACACTGTGGATAAACACAAAGTTTTAATAACCGTTCCCCAACTGCCTAACTGAAATTGGCTTTAACACAAGTATATAATGACCGAGGTACCGTTCCCCTACGGACGAGAGAAATTACAACTCAGATAGAGGTAGGGGTCTCATGTCCCCATTCCTAGGTCCCCTTCCATCCACAACCCCCCCCCTCCCCCACCCTCCTTTCCTATGCTATGGAAGTAATGTGCACCTATAATCCACGCTTTCGACTTGGAACAAGTTACAGCAAATGTTAAATGTACAGATTCACCTGTGCGGGGTGTGGCCAACCACACCATTTGGCCTATAGAATATACTTTGACCCCCACAGGGAACTGGGTGGCACACCCAGTACAGTCGAATCTGAATTTAAATCGCCAGAAGGCGAAGTAGTATGGCTCCAAGGAGCACAGCCAAGCGTTACTTACAGTTCTCTACTGCTACTGTCTTTTCTATAACATCTATTCTCTTTCCTATCTTTTCCACACTCGTCCTTGGGGGTGGGTGAGGGGAGGAGAGTCAGGGAAATCATCTGGTGTAAGGCATCAACAAACACATCCCAAACAACACAATATGCGCATAGTATCGCATAATGTCAAGGGACTAAATTCCCCCCCTCGAAACGTCACGCCCTGTACAGGGAACTTCAAAAACTCAAGGGCGACATAGTGTGCCTGCAAGAGACTCACTTTCGCAAATCTGACCCCTGCAGGTTTGGTATTAAACAATTCCCTTATCAGTTCCATGCTACCTCAGACACGAAGTCCAAAGGCGTGTCTACGCTGCTTAGCAACCAACTCTCATTTTCCCTTATCAAAAAAATCGCAGACCCACAGTAAAGATTCTTAATAATAGTAGCTCGAATCACCAAAGCCATATATACCATAGCCAACGTATACGCCCCTAACGATAACCAGAGGGATTTCATAACCATTGTCATGTCCAAAATTGAAAGGGTTCAACAGGGCATGCTCATTCTGGGGGGAGATTTCAGCTGTGTTCAAGACCCCACAATAGACTCCACATCTGACAAAACCCCAGTGAGGCTCAAGACACTACAGAAACTAGCTACACAACTAAATGCCCTCTTCAACTCCTATAACCTATATGACACCTGGAGGGCGAGCAACCCCTCAGACAAATCCTACACATAATCCGTGCATAACTGTTACACATGGATAGATAGATTCTATATACGGGGTACACATCTTACAGTCCTTACACTGGCAGACCAATTCGCTTTCAAAAACAAACCACCTGGGCGACTGAATGAATCGCTCCTCCAAGACCCCCAACTTTCCTCGACCATGGCGACGGAGATAGAACACTACTTCACCACAAACGACAGACCGGACATGTCCATAGATATACTACGGCAGGCCCATAAGGCGGTCGTGAGAGGTCAATTTATAAAACGAGCCGCACACATTAAAAGGTCCTCCCAATCCAAACTTAAGGAATGGACCGAGAAGCTCCGTGACTTAAACTCACGAAATCCAAAACACCCTAACAAAGACATTAGAAACCAAATACTGCAAAACCAAAAATAAAATTTAAGAGGCAAATTTATACCACACTATCTTTCTATTGAAAAAACTAAAACTCTCTCACTACACCCAAGGTAACAGAGCAGGGAAATAGCTAACACGTTGAGAGAACTGCAGGCGCAATATAGAATCCCACACCTTAGGTCAGGCACAAACGAAAAACTCATATCAACAGGAGCCATTAGCAAAGAATTTGCTTACTTTTACAAAAAGTTCTATAACATACAAAAAGATTTAGCCATATATCACGCTACGGTGGATGAATCCACACAACCACACTCATATCCGACCAGAAAGACTTCTTGGCCAAGCCGATTAGCCAAGAGGAAATTGAAGCGGCCATAAAACAACTCCCCGCCAATAACACATCAGGTCCAGATGGCCTATCCAACATCTATTATAAAAAATACCAATAGTATTTGGCCCCTTACTTGCTCCGCCTATTCCACAATGCGATTGCACACTCCAAATTGCCCCCAGAAATGACTGCAGCCACGGTCATCACACTCGACGACGACTTTTGGTCACCTAAATGACGCTGGACGTCCTCATGCTATGCATCAGTACTGCCAGCGTCACCAGAATCCACATAGGAAAGCGTGGCCATTACCTACAATCCATTTTCTCATTTATTGAGGGATAAAGGAGCTATATTATGTAGAGCTAAATTCTATAGTTTTTTTTTTTTTTTTTTTTTTTTAATCTTGCACATTATTGAACAACAACCATGTTCTCAATGAACCCAAAAAACTCATTAATATCAAAGCTGAATATTTTTGGAAGTAGTTTTTAGTTTGTTTTTAGTTTTAGCTATTTTAGGGGGATATCTGTGTGTGCAGGTGACTATTACCGTGCATAATTATTAGGCAACTTAACAAAAACCAAATATATACCCATTTCAATTATTTATTTTTACCAGTGAAACCAATATAACATCTCAACATTCACAAATATACATTTCTGACATTCAAAAACAAAACAAAAACAAATCAGTGACCAATATAGCCACC
The DNA here is from genome assembly GCF_036172605.1 of Pelobates fuscus. Taxonomy (NCBI): domain Eukaryota; kingdom Metazoa; phylum Chordata; class Amphibia; order Anura; family Pelobatidae; genus Pelobates; species Pelobates fuscus. Next base: position 80,825,275 of record NC_086324.1, read on the forward strand.
TTTCTTTTCAAGGACACTCAAAAGCCTGCCATCCATGGATTCTGTCAGTGTTTTGATCTGTTCACCATCAACATTGCGTGCAGCAGCAACCACAGCCTCCCAGACACTGTTCAGAGAGGTGTACTGTTTTCCCTCCTTGTAAATCCCACATTTGATGATGGACCACAGGTTCTCAATGGGGTTCAGATCAGGTGAACAAGGAGGCCATGTCATTAGATTTTCTTCTTTTATACCCTTTGGAGGTGCGCATCAGACAGGGGAACAATGTATCACATCTGGTGGGAGTGCACTAGGATTAGGCCCTTCTGGGAAATGATCACCAAACTAATCTCGGAGGTCCTAAAGATCCCAGTGCGGCCATCCGCAGTGTTTTTTCTACTGTTCATGTTCCCAGAACACATGACCAAACAACAAGGGACCATGACATTTCACATATTGATCACCGCTAACTTACTGTTGGCTAGAAAGTGGAAATCCACACACATCGGTACATTAGACAAAGTGGTTCAACAGGTAGCCACCAATGGGCAATATGAAAAAGTGGCACACCTGAGCTCCGATAGATCCAACAAGTGGCTAAAGGTTTGGAACACATGGGAGACATGGTTGGGAGACTACGCCAAATTATAACTCTAGAAGCCCATGGCATCATAGTCCCGTAACTGATGGACCACGAATATTAGTCAGAGGTTACTCACCTAAACACCACAAACAACTGATAGTGGAACGGGTAACAACCCACGCCAGGTCCTCCACTCACTTGCTCGCCCACCACACCCCACAGGGGTAAACCTATTAGTTGGTACCAACTTGCTATTCTTTGCTTTCCCCACATTCTTTCTCTCTATCTCCTGCTTTTCCTCCACTATATCTACTACCCTCTACTCCAGCTGAATGCTGGGCAACATTAAAAAAAACCCGGTGGCCTCAAGGGTAGGGCAGCGCCTGGCAGTTCATGTCCCAGAGATGGCCCAAGAATAACCCCCAGTCCCCATCCAAACGCAAGGTGCAGAGTAGACACCAGATATCAGCACCAGGGGAGCTGATAGCATACCAGGAAAAAAACAGATTTACGCTGTGCTTTTTTGTACCATGCTGACACTTGTCATAGCAGGGCATATGTTAAAGAGTTTGTCCGATCCATGCCTACAGAGCAAGCTGCACATACATGTTGGGCATCTGCCCTATCTCTATATGTCTATGTTTAAGTTTATGTTCTGTTTATAATAATGTATGTGATCCTATGATTACATGTATCGGTAATGTACTTGACACACCGGAATAAAGAAATAAAAATTAAAAATGTGACAGCTCAAACCTATTATAGAGGTTGTTTAAAAAGCATAGTGTGAAATTATAAAAATCTAATTCAGGTCTTATTTCTCTGACTTTCCTTAAAGGAACATTCCAAGCACCATAACCTCCACAGCCCAATATAAATAGTCAAACCACTTGCTAAAGGGACACAATAGTCACCCAGACCTGCTCATTGAAGTGTTTCATGGGTGCAATGTTCCATGTCCCTTAACCCTCCAGTGGTAATTATTGCAGTTTCTGAGAAACTGCAATTATTACCTCTCAGGGTTAACTTTACATCTAGTGGCTGTCTAAGTGCTTAGACGACTTTTGGTAACCTAAATGACGCTGGACGTCCTCATGCTATGCATCAGTACTTCCAGCGTCACCAGAATCCACATAGGAAAGCGTGGCCATTACCTACAATCCATTTTCTCATTTATTGAGGGATAAAGGAGCTATATTATGTAGAGCTAAATTCTATAGTTTTTTTTTTTTTTTTTTAATCTTGCACATTAAAGGGACACTCCAGGCATCCAGACCACTTCTGCCCATTGGAGTGGTCTGGGTGCCAACTCCCATCACCCTTAATCCTGCAAGTGTAATTATTGCAGTTTTTATCAGACAGCCACTAGAGGGACTTCTGTGTTCTTCAGTGTCGCCCGAATCTTTATAGGAAAGCATTGAATAATGCTTTCCTATAGGGAGGTCTAATGTGCGCGAACGGCCATTGCGTGGGCAGAGCCTGACCCATCGCCGAGGGACATCGGCGCTGGATATAGATAAGTCAGCAACATGGGATGTGGGGTGGGTGGGAGGGGGCACTGCAGGGTCCTGCAGTACCAGGAAAACGGATTTTAATAATCATAGCAATTGCACAGTTGCATAGCAGTTGCACAGTATGCTTTCCTATGGGGGAATCCTAATGCGAGCGTGGCCATTGCCCCGCATGCACTTTAGGTCATCACCACCGGCTGACGTCAGCAGGGGAGGAGCGTGGGCGGAGTCTGACCCAGTGCCGAGGGACATTGGTGCTGGATTTAGGTAAGTGACTGAAGGGGTTTTACCACTTCAGTGCCGCAGAAGCGTGAGGCAGGGGAGCACTGTAAGGACCTATAGTGCCAGGAAAACTGGTTTGTTTTATTGGCACTATAGAATCCTTTAACATTTTGACATCTTAACTGTGGTCCGCCAATTACTGTCTCTTGACACCAATAAGCAGATGCAGGGCTTAGCTCATTGGCTCATCAAGAGAGTTCTCACGTTTGGATGCAGAGAGACAGAGAGCGACGTAAATACCTACAATCCATTTTCTAAGTTATTGAGGAGATAAAGGAGCTACATTATGTAGAGCTAAATTCTTTTTTTGTAATCTTGCAGATTAATAATCATAGCAAATGCACAGTTGCTTGAAGTGTCTCTGTAAACCTTTCTGAAGTGATACATGAGGGACTTCTTAAAAGAGAACAGTCACCTCAAAACTATTTTTTAATATAATGATCCTTTCATCAAGTGTGGAAAAAATAGATTATTTGTTAAATAAAGTATTTGTAAAAAATGGGAGAAACTCATCCCTACCTTTAGTATATGACAGGTTCAGCCGGCGGGGTAGATCTAATGTGCATGTGCAATGATGGCCGCGCTCGCATTAGTACTTCTCCCTAAAGAAAGCATCATGGGTGAAGCTGGAGGTCCTCATGCATAGCGTAAGGATGTCCAGCGTTAGTTAGACATCCAAAAGACACATAACGACCCGTAAATCCCTCTAGTGGCTGTCTGGTAGAAACTGCAATAAGTACCTTTGCAGGGTTAAGGGACCTGGGACACAGCACCCAGACCACTTCAGTTCATTGCCTATAGTGTCCCTTTAATGTAACAAAGGACCATTATATTAAAAATAGTATTGAAGGGACAGTTGTCCTTTAAAGAACTTGAGATTAAGGGAAATGATGATTTGATGAGGCTGGACATTCCACAAGGATAAAGCTGCCATTAAGAAATCCGGTAGATTGTTATTTAGAAGAAAAAAAAGATCTATTATATCAGAGCCATAGCCAACTCCTTTTGGACCCAAGGCAACATCAGAAAATTGTGCCCCTTCCCCCATAATATTGATCTAAACAATAATAGTGATCACCTACATGTAGACACAATGGTCTATTACTGAAGCCATTTCTGGGACTCAATAGAGCTATGCAGTTTTAAATGTATCTGTTAATTACTTAACACAATAGATTCATGATTGGAACATCAAGGGTGATGTTTCCTCACCATAAATCATGCATATTGAGCTCTAGTTTTTAAAAGAGTCTTTTTAGGGCGGAGATTAAAAGAAGAAAACTTTGTATTTCAAAGGTTCTCTCTGAAATCTCCCCCCTTTGCCCAAGCAAACATCATAATTGCTGCCAGCCCCTGTGATGCAAGTATTTGCTACCCAATCTCACTTACTTTGAAGCACCTGACATCAAAGCTAGCCAGCATCTTTCATAACTCAATATGCAGGGACACCACCATTATGACCTAAGCGGATAATAGCAGCAAAAGCAAGGAAGGGAAATGAGCTGGGTATAAAATGTCACTGGAAAATTGATACCAAGGTGCTATTTTCAATGTAACCATGCATTTCCAGTGCATGATGAAGCTTCTGTCCGCCTGGTTTGATAAAATTGTAACAATACAATACATGATTTAAAAAAAAAAAAAAAAGTATTTATTTTATTTCTGTAGATGCAGAGCAGTGTTGGAGCAATAACCATGGGAACGAATGCTCTGATTAGAACCCTGCACAGAACGAGTATCTGTGTATTATGGTTTTATACCAAACCATTGACAACTTTGCAGGGTAGAGTATGTTTGGTAATAATTCTATCAGTTTTAAATGGTTACTCCAACCAAAAACCAGTGTTTTAAGTTAACACTAGTTTTGATTAGAGTCAATCTTGCTGTGCTCTGGTCAAAGTTTAAAAGTAATAGAATATAAATTTAACGTTATGCCAGCACAGAAATTCTCCTATCAGCCTGATTCTCGGCCACCGAAAGCTTGAAACATTGCACAAGCAGAGATATTTTTTATTGTGTGATGGGGTGCCAAGTTGCACCTCAGAACTCTTTTCCGGACTGCCTACCATCAATTCTGTGCATAAAAAACATCTGTTGTCAGCATGCACTCTACATTGGCAACAAACTTGCCTGCTTCTCCCTTCTCTCACTGCTCAATTCTCTGCCATTTATGAGTTAAATCACTTTGCTTATGCAGCCCTAGTCACTCCTCCCAGCCTTCCTAAACACTTTCTGTAAAGATAGATCTACTGTTTAAACTTCCCGTGTTGCACAGTCAGTTTAATTTAGAATTTCCTGTCTCCTGCACTGTTAATAGCCTGCCAAACCTTGTAGGAACCTCCTTTGTGTGTGATTAAAGTTAAATGTACAGAGCAGGAGATAACTTCTAAAGTAAGGTAATGTTTGATTAAAAATTCAACCTTTTTTAATTTACCATCTAAATGGCACATAAATGAGCAGTGAGACAGCAGGGGCATCATCTGCACACCCAGACTACTTCATTAACCTAACGTTGTTTTGGTGGCTATAGTGCTCATTTAAGGGAACAGGAACACTGCACCCATACTGCAATGACATGAAGTGGTCTGGGTGACTACAGTGTTCCTTTAAGTGTTATCTGTCACATCAAAATTAGACATGTGTGACATGTCATGATTCCCTTTTATTCCAGAAGTTTGGTCCTTAAGGGGTTAATTAACATTACATTAACAAGATTTACAATCTTGCAGTGTTACGAATCGATCATACATATAGGTTTACTAGTGAATTGGAAACTGGGTGGCAATAGTCACAGCCTGGCTTTTTATAACAGAATTTTGACATTTGATACAATTTGGTGTTTAGTGAATAAAACCCACAGTTATCTGACTCACAGTAAAGGACCATTTTTTTGTTTTACTTTACTAGATCTGACAGACTGTATGTCTATGCTGAAGGCAATACTGCTTAGGACCTTGTGTCCTATCCTTCAAAAGACTCACCAGAAAATTGTTGTGATGTTGTTGGCAGTTAGAGGTACTCTGGACACCATAACCACTACAGCATGCTGTTGTAACTATGGTGCAAGGAGTCCCCTGGCACCTTCGCTGGTAAAGCTGGTAAAATATTTCCACTATTAATATTTCATATTATCATATTTTAAATTGTTATATGTGGCTTTATAGGGCAGCCACAGTCTTCCCAGTCTGCATTGATATGCCAAAGTTGAAGTTCATACTCGCACATTAGCATACTAGCTCATACCAATTTTGGCCATATTCACTGACCAAGACCTATCCACTTGATGGAATTATTTACCCATAAAACCTATCTATCTATCTATCTATCTATCTATCCCATCCCTGCATCTATTATTATTTTCGCAGCAGTAAATCCTTTCCCATTTGAGTGAGGAGCCAGCATTCATTGTGTTACATTAGATTGCAGTTAATGGATTGGGCAGTTAGCAGATGGTTTCCCAAACTAAGTTAGATCCCACACAAAGGTCAAGAACCATTGATTCAGATATATATATATATATATATATATATATATATATATATATATATATATATATATATATATATATATATATGGGTGAAGAGGATACATATCATTGCATTTCTAAAAATAATGTCATCTATAGATTCTGGAGAAAATAATGCCATCTATAGATTCAAGACTACAGATTGTTGATGTTCTACAGGGCCCTGAGATGGCCTTGTTTTCTCCTAACATATGCTTCACCATTATATGTAATATTTTATATTATATTTATACATTCATCATATATTTTATTTTAAGTTTTGTTTCACAATAGCTATAATTTTTACAGATTGTGTATTCCATTCCATTGAACACAAATCTACACAAAGATGTATATATTTGTGTGTACACACAGACACACATATATACAAATATAATCGCAGGTGCTGGTGCTTTCTTCCAGGTCGCTGTCATTCTAATTATCCTTTCCTTTTACTTGTAAACTGAGTAGTGTTGGGTTTTACTTTCTGCAGCATTCAACAGGAATATTATTAAGGGAACAGTTGTGATGGCATTGGCCCCATAGAACCTTAAGATCTGCAGAGAATGGGGAGCTGCAAAATAGCAATTTGCAGCTCCCCATAAATTAAAACTAGATGGACCAAGATAGTGCACAGTAAGAGTGGGCCCAAAGCTATGCCTTGATAAGAAATACTGGATTGGCCGGGAGATCATCACTAGGAGGCATAGCGGTGCTGTGGTGAGAAGACAATCTTGCTACTGACCTCGTGTTCTTTCCAACATTCTAAATAAATTCTTTTAAAGTGTTTTAAACGCTATTTAGACCTAGGACTTCTCTAAATAAGGTTTTGTACTTCTAATCCTGTGACAAGATGGTATTCTCAGAACAGCACCGCTCTGCTTCTTGAAGGTCATCACTAGTGATTATCTCTTGGTCAATCTAATCTGCTTCTCATGAAGGAATATATTCTGGTAAACTCTGTGTTTGGCCCTAGGCTGGTGACCCTTATGCCACTTAAGGCAACTCTGCAGATTAGTCTGTTGCTTATTCATGCTGCAAACATTTTCTTCCATCACATCCCAAAGGGGCTCTATTAAATGGAGGTCTGGTGTGGAGGCTGTTGGAGTACAGTGAATTTATTGTCATGTTCATGTTATCCTGCTGGGAGTACCTGACTATGGCCATGACATGATGTGCATGGACAGGAACACTAGTTAGGTTTGCTGTGGCATGTAAACCATGCTTAAATGTGCAGAAAAAAAAAACATTCTCCATACCATTATACCAATACCACTAGCCTGAATTGTTGACATAAGGCGAGATGGATCTATGGATTTATGTTTCTTACGCCAAATTCTCACCCAACAGAAATAAAGATTTGTCAGACCAAAACATTTTTACCAATCTTCTTCTGTTCTTAAGAAGTAGGAGAAGAATCTGGTATGGTCTTCTGCTTTTGTTACTCATCCACTTCAAGTTTTGATTTGTGCATTCAGAGACGTTCTTTGCATCGCACTGAAGAAACAGATGTTATTTTAATTACTGTTTAATTTCTGTCACATGGAACCAGTCTGGCCTTCCTCCTCTGGACACTATAGGGTCAGGAAAACAAACATGTCTTCCTGACCCTTTATTGCAAAACCCTCCTTTTAGGTGGCTAACCCCCCCCCTCCCCCTCCCTCCTCCCCCCTCTCCCTCCTCCCCCCCTCCCTCCCCCCCAATCACAATTGCCGCTTTTTACCCAATCCAATGCTTTCCCATGGAGAAAGCATTGGATTGGCTAAAATCGGCAAAGGGGCAGAGCCAAACGCAGTTTTGGCAAATCAGCAACTCCTTATAGAGATGCATTGAATCAATGAGGAAAATCTCTATGAGGAAAATTCAGCGTCCCCATGAAGAGCGTGGAGACGCAGTATAACAGTGCTGCCTACTGTGCAGCACTGAGCCAGGAAGCACCTCCAGTGGTCATCTGAGGAGTGGCCACTTGGAGGTGTCCCTAGGGGCAATGTAAACACTGCCTTTACTCTGAAAAGGCAGTGTTTAGATGAAAATGCCTGCATATAATGATTATACTCACCAGAACAACTACATTAGGCTGTTGTTGTTCTGGTGACTATAGTGTCCCATTAATGAGGCATTTTCACCTGTAGAACTTCCACTCATTGGAATTTTAAAAAATATTTTTTATTTGAATAGCTATTCTCCAAATGTTCTAGAGGCTGTTGTATGTGAATAACCCAAGAGATCAGCAGTTTCTGAGATCTTCGAAAAAGCACCATGTTAAGCACCAACAATAATTCCACTGTCAATAATTCCACTGTAAAAAAATTACTTGGATTAAAGAATACATTTTTGAAAAACATACTGAAATTTGGTTTGAACAAAAACTGAACCTCTTGACCACGTCTACACGTTTTTGTACTTTCAGTTGCTGATAAATGATTGGTTCATTTAAACAGGTTAAAGAAAAGGTGTACCTACCGAAGTGGCCAATGAATGTATCCCATTACTGAATATATAAATACAGGCACCTGATCCTGTGTTTCTTTTTTTCCTTCTTAGCCACCAGAGGTCTCTCTAGCTGAATAATATACACTGGTTTATTATGCACATGTGCCTAATGGTACGGATATAATTCATATTAAGGAGAGAACGGCAGTAAAACTGTTAATATATTGTAATTAATTTCTGTAAATATCGGAGAGTGAATCAGGTGAAAATAAAAATTGATGTGCATAAATATTTATATTGTTCACTATATACAGTATTTAGTTGCAGTTTTAGCACTAACAAGATCAATTTGAAAATGCCATCTATACCCCTTTCAAATTACATATTATAATTTATTAGTTATCTTCAATAGAAAATGAGCAGTCTTCTTTTCTGACACCCAACATTATATGATGGAAGAACAGACCACTAAAACGTTCATTATTTTTAAAGTGGAATTTTAATTAGACCTGATGCAGTGCAAAATGATCTTTATTATAAGTCTTAATTATACTTAAGGGACTGCTAATTGCAGATTGTATAAAAAAAGTGTGTATTCTTATTCTGCATTCATACTTTTCCTGAGCTAATTCTTATGGGAGCAATTTTCTGATTCTTACTAAAGGTTGATATACACCATGTTTCTGTAATATTATTAGTGCAGTGATGACCAAACACATGTTTGTGAACTATATATCCCATGATGCTCTGTCTTCCTTTAAAGGGAATCTATAGTGTTAGGCATACAACGTTGTATTCCTAACACTATAGTGCCTACATGTCCCCCCCTCCTTTGCACACCCCCTTTCAGGCACACAAAGGGTTAAAAAAAAACGTTTATTTACTCACCTGATTCCAGCTCTCATGCTGTGCCTCCTCATATGAAATCCAACTGGGGGTACTTAATTTGCATGCACAGCGAGCACTCAAAGCACATTTGCCCTTCTCCTATGCTTTCCTATGGGGATTTCACTCATGCTAGATGTCCTCATAAGAGTGAGAACGTCCAGTGTCGTTTAACAGAGTCAAACTCTCTTAGAATCCAGGCAGCACCTCTAGAGGCAGTCCTAGTCCGGCAATGGAAACATTGCAGTTTCTCAAAAACTGCCATGTTTAACATTGCAGGACTAAGTGGGACAGGGACACTGAGATGAAGTGGTCTGGATGCCTATAGTGTAACATTTATCACATAAACACTCAACCTTAATGAAATAATTTTGGTAAATGCTGTCCTGTTTTGAGATAATGTTAAACTTTGCCATTTTTGAGTAAAGGTTCAAAAACAATAGGGCTCCTATGGGCTTTTATAATGTGGTATTCAGCGTTTAGTCATCAAAAATGGAAGACACCTTGGCAGTGGGCATGTTTGCATTGCTACCGAAGTAAATAAAATGAAGGCCCTGACAAAAGTCATGAAATGCAAACACTGCTTCTTAAAAGCTGCCAATTTAAAAGATTCCCATATTACTTATTAAACCGTGTTTATATCTATATTTCTTGGTAGCATTGCTAAAGGAATGTTGCTTCTCCTCCAAAGGCTATCTGCAGTAATTCTGTTATCGTTCGCGCCAGATTTTTACTCGGCCTCACGCCACAGAGGCAAAGTCCGAATGAGGTTAATGACTCAGCTTCACAAATGTTATCATTCCGATTTTGTTTAATCTTGCCAAGTTTCTATGTGCAAACAGTGATCAACCCATGTTTCTGTCAGAAACTGCCACACAGGATTCTGCCGTGTTATACTATAACTAATGCTAACATGTTAGCTTTTTTTAAAATTATTTTTCAGAACAGAGATGGATATTGTTTTCTGATAAAGGGTTACGGTTGCATTTCGTCCTGACATGGTCCACTTTGATTTAAATGTTGTTTTATATGTGTATATATATATATATATATATATATATATATTTATTTTTGTAAATTTGATAAGAACTGTTCATAGTTTAAGAAAACAACATGAAAAGCATTTTAACTCATATCCCCCATCATTGGGAGTGGGAAATATGCAGTTGAGGCCAAGTGACAGGCCCTGAGGTGGAGTGTCGCCAGTGATGTTACTCGCTGCACCAGTGACACCCACAATGGGTGTGTCCAATCAGAAAGACGTGGGGCCACATGCTGAAGGGGAGTAGCAGTCGGTCTGGCCAGCCCCTTACTGACAGCTCTGCTACATGGTCCTACTGCCCGCTGCCTAGGGGGTAGTTGCTGGGTGTCCCTGGATGCAGAATATCAGGGAACTGAAGCAGGTTATTGGCACAGGACAGGATCCCAAAAATCAGGTTTCCAAAAGCAGGACTGTTGAGAGACATGCTAACCAAGAATCAACCCAACCCAACCCAACTGTGGAGTTTAGCATTGAGAAAAATCTCCAATCAATTTAATCAATTTAGTCCATATAATCCATTTACTGAATACATCCCAAAGGTACACTCATTACTACTCATACGTCAGACAATGCCCTTTTCTGTAGAAATACTGTTTGAATGTTTAAAAAAAAAAAAAATTCATGTTAAAAAAAACAGACTGGTTATAAGCACCAAAAACTACTAAGATCCATAGATTTAAGAATTCAAAATCAAAACAGGAAAGCATTTTTTTGTTTGTTTTGTTTAAATTATATTTCAATGAAGAATAGTTGAAGCTTCATTGAAGCCTTTATATATATTTACCTTCTCCTATTGGTTAATTTTTAGAAATGTATTTTTTAAGATGTCTGTGTCTGATGTGACGTCTGATATTATGACAAAAATCTATTCGTTAAAGCAAAATAAAACATGAAAAAACCCCACATGACTAGCCTATTAATTAGATAGCTATATATTAACTTGGTGAGCTAGGTGTGATCAAAACCTTGCCCTGGCTTAATAGGAATTTATGTTTTGTTTCTAAAATATGTTGCTAAAACGACTGAAGTAAATAAAATCAACAACAGTTACTATGTAGTTCAGTCTTGGGCACCCAGAACATTTGTCTGTATATATCTAATGCTTTAGGAGCCCCAAAAACATAATTTTAGTTTGTTTGTTTTTCTGTGGGTTTTTTAGGAACTGTGTTGTTTGCTTGCAGCTCTTACACACTTGTAAAGAATGTAATTACCAGAGTTATTACCTGCTTTTAGATTTTATACAGACTGTAGTCTTTATATGAAGTTTGCTTAGTACTTTACTGGATGTGTGTTTAAAGAGTAACTAGGTAGTAGTATCTCCCCTTTACTAGCGCTTGGTGACATGTTTCCATACATCCTTGACATAACTTTTCACCAATTCTTTTTTTGTCTGACCATGTAAAACCATTTTCATTTGTCCTTAATCACTCCTCTGATGGCTAACGTTGACACCATAAATTGTTTCTGGACTACATTTCCCATGATGCTCAGTTAGCTTTTAGACTCTAAATGCTAACTGAGCATCATGGGAAATGTAGTCCAGAAACAATTTATGGTGTCAAGGTTAGCCATCACTGTGTTAGACTGACATCAATGTAAGCACTTCCTACTTAAGACCCACGATTTTTTATGGTCTTCTTTTCTGAGAAACTGCAATGTTTAGATTTAAAGGGAAACACGCCTCTCAACCAGGCAGAGGCAGCCACTAGAGCTGTTTCCTCCTCCTTACTCAGAGAATTTTCAAAATACTTTGCATTCAGTGCCATCACACAAAGCATATGGACCAGTGGAGGATCATCCATAGGGGTACCAGATAATTGTTGTCAAAATTAAAAACACATCTACTTCCAGTAGTAAGAGTGAATTACTGGCATTATTTCCCTTTAGGAAAGTGTTAACTTGCAAATTTCCACTATAACTTGTAAGCAAACACCATACAGCACACACAGTCAGTTGATGCTTTCAGCCTATCGGCAGCGACCCTGTCCGAGGCTTCATGTGTAAGCTTTGAACTGCAACGGACGTTCAGGTGCAGAGCTGACTGACTTCACATAGAAGACTTTGGAGATAAACTGTTCATTAACGGTTGAACGCTGTACGATAAGCCAATGCCAGGGACCTTCTAGTACCATAGCAACTTCTTTCTGATGAAGATGCTATGGTGTCCAAAATGTTCCTATAAGTTACATTGTTTCTTTAAGCTTATTGTGTAGGTTGTTCATCACACATTTAAAAACACGCAAAAAAAACCCAAAAAACTCCAGTAGTTATTTCAGGGCTCACATATTTAACATGCACGTACGTATAATTAAATTGTTTTGAATATTTCCATCCATTGGATTTAAATGCTGTTTTAAAGGCGGATTTTTGTGTCCTCCGTCACCACAGAGAAAGATGAGAAGTGAACAGAAGTGACAGAATGTTGTTAGTACTGTACTTTACTCAAACATAGTTATTATTACAATCTTATGAGATGTGTTGGCAAGGTCCCATAGGAGTTAACGATCTCCAGCATTCATTTTACAGAGAGGCAAACTGTTCTGTCCACACATGCTAAAAGAGGGATATGGCCAGCGACACTGGTCTTTCGAAAGGATTGCATGTTTTACATAATGGGAAACCTGGCCCATGCTACATTATAGTGTGTGTCTATACATTCATTAGGACAGGATGTTAATGCTTAAATCATAGCACATTTCACAGGCTTTATAAATCATATGTATATTAATGTCTATGCCTGCCTCTTTGCTTTAGGAGTTTTTATATGTATAGCATACTGAATGGGCACTTCAAATTAACATTAATTGTGCTGTGAAAATATACAGACTTCAAATATTGGGATAAATTAAACATATAGACACATAGACCTCTTTAATTGATTTCTGTTATTAAAAACATATTCCATCGGTAATCCAGGACTGTTTTCTTATAAATGTTGCACTGTATTTTAGGAACATGATGGACTTTAGTACATATGCTAATGCTCCTATACTTAAATTGTTCCTTCTTTTTCTGTCTGTTACAGGTTGCCAGAGACCAATAGGCCTCTCCAATGGAAAAGCCAAAGTGTGCAGTTATAGTGGGTGGTATTACTGTAGCACTTGCCATGTGGATGATGGCTTTATCATACCTGCCCGTCTTGTTCACAACTGGGATACCTCTAAACATAAGGTATTTATATATAAATATATATATATATATTCACACACTTAAATATAAAAGAAAATAAATTACATGTGCATTCATCTCAAGTGTTCCTCTCTAATACCATTCTATTATCCTTCTTTTTAGAGGCACAGAGTGTTTGTATGTAGGAGTGTATTACAGCATGCAGCATATTTTCAACTCAACCTTTAATGCAAGTAGTTAAAGGAGCACTCTAAGCACCTTAACCACTACAGTACACTGTAGTGGTTATGGTGCCAGTGGAGCCATGGTGCAAACTGTTCTATCAGGCTGATTTAGAACAGTCTGCCTTTTTTTACCTGGGGTCAGCTGAATGTCACTCCATACCTCTCTGCAACCTCCAGGAAAGCTAAAAGCTATCTGCTTCAACAAAGAATGGGGGCGCAGGGCTTAGCTCAATGGATGAGAGTGATCAGCTAATGCTGTAAATCTTTACTTAGTAGGAACCACTGGCTCTGCTGGAGGCTGCAGATAGGTGGGGAGCCTCAACCAGCAGATGACAGGCAATACGTCAGTCTGTTCTAAAATGGTTTGACAACTTATATTTGGATGTTTCTTTAATGTGCATATAAATTAGGTTGTGTATATACTTTGATCTCATTCTAAATCAGTGGTTCCCAACCAGGTTCTCAAAGCACACCATCAGGTTTGTGGCGAAACCAACCTCGCCACTATGAACTGGAGAAGCCTGGTTGCTCGCCTGCTTCCTTTAGACTATGGACCAGACTTGAAAAAGGTTTATTTCCCCTGCAGAAAGGCTTATTCGTGCTTTCTGCCAGGGTGTTCGGTAGATTTTATCTACCGAACAAACTACCGAACAAACTACCGTACGAGGGACCACCTAGGAGATGGAGTGTGCCGTCAATTGACCGCCCAGAAGCTGCGGTTAACCGCAGCTTAATTGAAAAACGCTGGGTGGCCTTTGTTCGTCAAACGAACACGTGGCGGCGGCCATCTTAACTCCCGAACAGCGGTGTTTTGCCGTTGAGTGTCTGGAACTAAAAACGGACACTCGACTAAGCAAACACCGCTGAGACCTCCAGACTTCCGTGGATTCGTGCTGCAACTACCGAACGAGCCGCCGTTCGGTAGAAAGACTAAGGTTCACAAGGGGAATCCAACGAACCCAAGGAAACCCACGGATGGCAAGCCGTTCGGGACTTTTTAATACACTAACAGAGACCGACCGCAAGGCCAAACCTTATGGAACTATTTTCGGTTACTTTGCCTGTGCGGTCGGTCAATACTTTAAAGCCCCATAACTCCCGAACCCTTTATCCGAATGGGCTGATTTTCACACATGTTGTTCCTCCAGACTAGGGCTATCTGGAGATACTGGATTTGTGGATGTACCCCAAGTATTTAGGGTACATCCAAGACTTGGGTAAAACTATGTCCATGTTAATTGTATTAACAGATAAGTTAGAGGGAGGAGATGTGTGGGTTGTACCTTAAACTGGATTGGTGTATTGTAAATCCCTCCCTTGCATGGGAGAATTGCATATAAACCTGTGTGTGAATAAATCGTGGTTGTTGCTGTTTAACCCTGAAGCTGAAGTGTTGTCTCATTCTTGGGGGGAATTTGACTGTATGCTGATTGCTAGGAGTGTAAGCTGTTCGTATTGCTTTACCTGTTCGTCTGCTTCCAGGGTTCGTGTGTCTGCTGTTCGAGAGTTGGTGAATACGTGCAGTTTGGAGTTCGGGAGGTTGGTGATTGCAGTAGCTGCTGGTCTATGGGAAAGGGGATTATCGCCTAAACGTTGTTTAGCCCCTTGTGAGCGAAACGGTCCGCAACAGTTGGTGGCAAGCGGCGGGATCGTTCCTACAACCAGAAGGGCAGCTACAGGTAACACCATCCCCTGGATTTACAAAGTGAGGGCAACGCCAGTACCCGTACAGCGCCCCTATCTACAAGGAACCAACTTCAGCAGAGCAAGCATGGCACCCAGCTACACTCAAGAGGCGTTTGACAGAGAGGTCACCGCAGTGCTGGCTTTATGCGGACCCAACCCCTTGGAGAGTATAGTGCAGCGTGTGAGGAAAGCAGTGGGAGAGTACTTGCAGTGGGAATCAGAGCGGGCAAGGGGGTTTGCCGTCCTTCCTCCCCAGCGGCAGTGTGTACCCTAGGGAGCTGATGGTGTCGTCCTTCCTCCCCAGCGGCAGTGTGTGTCCCAGGGAGCAGAAGGTGCCGTCTTTCCTCCCCAGCGACAGTGTGTAACCCAGGGAGCAGAAGGTGCCGTCCTTCCTCCCCAGCGGCAGTGTGTAACCCAGGGAGCTGATGGTGTCGTCCGTCCTCCCCAGCGGCAGTGTGTGTCCCAGGGAGCAGAAGGTGCCGTCCTTACTCCCCAGCGGCAGTGTGTAACCCAGGGAGCTGACGGTGTCGTCCGTCCTCCCCAGTGGCAGCGTGTGTCCCAGGGAGCAGAAGGTGCCGTCCTTCCTCCCCAGCGACAGTGTGTACCCCAGGGAGCTGATGGTGTCGTCCGTCCTCCCCAGCGGCAGTGTGTGTCCCAGGGAGCAGAAGGTGCCGTCCTTCCTCCCCAGCGACAGTGTGTACCCCAGGGAGCTGAAGGTGTCGTCCTTCCTCCCCAGCGGCGGTGTGTATCCCAGGGAGCGGAAGGTGCCGTCCTTCCTCCCCAGCGGCAGTGTGTATCCCAGGGAGCGGAAGGTGCCGTCCTTCCTCCCCAGCGGCAGTGTGTGTCCCAGGGAGCAGAAGGTGCCGTCCTCCCTCCCCAGCGTTAGTGTGTACCCCAGGGAGCAGAAGGTGCCGTCCTTCCTCCCCAGCGGCAGTGTGTATCCCAGGGAGCGGAAGATGTTGTCCTTCCTCCCCAGCAGCAGTGTGTATCCCAGGGAGCTGAAGGTGTCGTCCTTCCTCCCCAGCGGCAGTGTGTACCCCAGGGAGCAGAAGGTGCTGTCCTTCCTCCCCAGCGGCAGTGTGTACCCCAGGGAGCAGAAGGTGCCATCCTTCCTCCCCAGCGGCAGAGTGTCCTGCAGGGAGCAGAGACCGTCAGTCTCGCACCCCAGCAGCAGGACAAAATATTGAAAGGGGAGACAGCTGGTCCCCCTTTCCACCAGCAGAGAGAGTGCCAGGGAGAGGAGCCTGCTACCCCCTCTCCCCAGCGACAGTTTACCATCCAGAGAGAGGAGCTTGTTACATCCTCTCTCCAGCGGCAGCCTAACCCACCAAGGGGAGATGTTAAGCCCCACAACTGTGCAGATGGGACCGTAGTCTCTGCAATTACAGCACAAGGGGTAGGGACGGTCGGTCCTGTGCCCCAGCCACAGAGCGGTGTATCCAAAGGGGAGACAGTCGGTCTCCCCCTCCGGCAGCCGAGCTATGCACCTAAAGGGGAGACAGTCAGTCTCCAGCAACCAGGCTCCAACCAGACTACTCCCGTGGTAGTGCTGGCACCAGGACAGAGTACCGCTTGTCTCTGCCCCCTCAGCAACCCACCAAGGCAGACTACCAGTCCCCCACACAGCTGTGGTGAGGCACCTGGACCTGGACCAGATTCTCCCTTACCCAGGTGTAGTAACCGTTTATTGTGGGTGGGCTGTACTGCTGTTTCTGTCTTGTGGGTGGGCTGCTGGACTAACAAGGGCACTGACCGGCAGGAGGTCAGGTACCCCGTTAGTCTAATTGGTAAAGGGGAGAAGTGTGGCGAAACCAACCTCGCCACTATGAACTGGAGAAGCCTGTTTGCTCGCCTGCTTCCTTTAGACTATGGACCAGACTTGAAAAAGGTTTATTTCCTCTGCAGAAAGGCTTATTCGTGCTTTCTGCCAGGGTGTTCGGTAGATTTTATCTACCGAGCAAACTACCGTAAGAGGGACCACCTAGGAGATGGAGTGTGCCGTCAATTGACCGCCCAGAAGCTGCGGTTAACCGCAGCTTAATTGACAAACGCTGGGTGGCCTTTGTTCGTCAAACGAACACGTGGCGGCGGCCATCTTAACTCCCGAACAGCGGTGTTTTGCCATCGAGTGTCTGGAACTAAAAACGGACACTCGACTAAGCAAACACCGCTGGGACCTCCAGACTTCCGTGGATTCGTGCTGCAACTACCGAACGAGCCGCCGTTCGGTAGAAAGACTAAGGTTCACAAGGGGAATCCAACGAACCCAAGGAAACCCACGGATGGCAAGCCGTCCGGGTCTTTTTAATACACTAACAGAGACCGACCGCAAGGCCAAACCTTATGGAACTAGTTTCGGTTACTTTGCCTGTGCGGTCGGTCAATACTTTAAAGCCCCATAACTCCCGAACCCTTTATCCGAATGGGCTGATTTTCACACATGTTGTTCCTCCAGACTAGGGCTATCTGGAGATACTGGATTTGTGGATGTACCCCAAGTATTTAGGGTACATCCAAGACTTGGGTAAAACGATGTCCATGTTAATTGTGTTAACAGATAAGTTAGAGGGAGGAGATGTGTGGGTTGTACCTTAAACTGGATTGGTGTATTGTGAATCCCTCCCTTGCATGGGAGAATCGCATATAAGCCTGTGTGTGAATAAATCGTGGTTGTTGCTGTTAAACCCTGAAGCTGAAGTGTTGTCTCATTCTTGGGGGGAATTTGACTGTATGCCGATTGCTAGGAGTGTAAGCTGTTCGTATTGCTTTTCCTGTTCGGCTGCTTCCAGGGTTCGTGTGTCTGCTGTTCGAGAGTTGGTGAATACGTGTAGTTTGGAGTTCGGGAGGTTGGTGATTGCAGTAGCTGCTGGTCTATGGGAAAGGGGATTATCGCCTAAACATTTTCTATCCCCTTGTGAGCGAAACGGTCCGCAACAAGGTTTATTCACTAATTTGAGAATTCAAAGTGAATTTCAAGGTTAAGGCTAGAGTAGCCATATTGCAAACATAACTGACTTGGACATTTTTCCAGTTGGGCTATATAGTCCTTACATTTGAAATTCTCTTTGAATTCTCTTGAAATTCTCACTTTGGTGAATAACCCTGCATGAGTCCAGGATTCAGACATTTCCTGTTTTTCGCCCGATTGTGATAATATTGGCATAGGACTGTTGGTGTACCCTCAGGATTGGGTTTTGAACCACTTTTCTAAATGAGCCTCAAATGTCTAGCAATTTGTTGTAAAGTCACTTAAAAAAATGTTCTAGCCATGGTCAGTTAAAACTAAATTGTATTTTTTGGCCACTTGAGGATTTATGAAAAGAAATCAACTAATCAGAGAATACATATCTGGAAATAATCTACCAGCATAAATACACCCCAGGTACTGTTGCACAGAGCAGGACCAGTTTGTGCTAATGAATGCATATTGCTAGCAAGGCTTGTTGGGTTTACATCCATATCATTGTCTCCCAGACTTATGGGACCAAATTCGGCCAACCATTCTCCAAGTTCATTTTCTCTTTTCGTCACAATTAAAGCCACCACCGCAGTTTTTCAGTGTAATATTTCAATAAGTTGATTTTTTTAAGGTTTCAATTTCCAAGAGATCCCTTTGAGTTTTAGAATATTAAATGAGTTTCCCTTTGAGTTTTAGCATATTAAATGAGTAAGTGAATCTTAGAAAATGTCTGAATTTTTTTTTTAAATCCCCAAGTGGTGGTTGGCATTGCTTTTACGATCTGCGTTATACTAACTAATAAGGACTGAGAGAAGGATCCAGCATTGTCCTTCTTACAAGCATTTACACATTGTGTAGAACTCTTCAGCATCACAGAAACACTGATGCTCTCTCCGTGCTTTTATTCAGATGTAACAGTCATGATTTATTATATTAATCATTCTGTAAGAAAGCAACATACTGGGCTTAATTACAGAAATGTTTGACTAAAAGTGTAGCACCTTTCATTTACTGTTTCTGTAAAACATTTATTATTGATTTTTTTTTTTACTTTTTCCATGTCTAAAGTTTTAATGCACTTTCAAGTCCTAATTAGGGGTTATTTGTGATTAAGCTCCTCTTGCTTGGTACAGTGTGTATAGGGGATGATGACATTTGAAATCTGCCATGATTGGCGTCCTGAAATAGCACAGTTTAGCTCTGCCTCAGTGTAAACATGGACTTAAGGACCTGGAAGCCTAATGGCATTGCTCAATATATCATTTCCATCATGCTTGTCTCAAGTATCATAGACAACATTTCTCCCTTGCTTAAGAATGGAATACATTAGCAAGAGCTATTTCATCTTCTCCCACTCCATGTGAATGAATAAATAAGAAAATATCTAGTTGAATAGTTTCTATTAATTAATCTATTCTAGTCACAGCCTGGCTGCGAGAGGTGTATGGTGTAAGCTTTTTAAATACGATTTAGTGTGTGTTAAAAAGATACAATTGTAAGTATTCCCTATCTGGCATTTTGTCCTAAAAGGATCATACATCACCATCACACCCATAGCAGCCCATATAGGAAATGTTGACTTGAGACTCAATGATATAATATGCTGGTTGTCCTCTGGTGCTGTAAGACCTCGGGTTTGCATCTAGGTGTTCTTCAAAAGACCATCTTCACTCTGTCCCTATAAACTAGTCTAACAGGGATTTGCAGCAATATTCAATACAGAAAAGGTGTAGGTAGTGGAGCGCTGATTGAGAATAAAGGTAGATGAGAATAGGGTGCAAAAATAGGAAACCTTACAACCTATACAATACTAGACAAAATAATTGATAAACCATTCTCTTCTAATAGGTATTACGCTAATGGCTTAAATTAAAAACCACA
This sequence comes from Pelobates fuscus, assembly GCF_036172605.1. Taxonomy (NCBI): domain Eukaryota; kingdom Metazoa; phylum Chordata; class Amphibia; order Anura; family Pelobatidae; genus Pelobates; species Pelobates fuscus. Next base: position 80,845,374 of record NC_086324.1, read on the forward strand.
CACACAAAATACACCAAACGTTAATAAATTGAATATGTAGAATGAATGAATAAAAGTCCAGTTTAGTTTCCCAAAATAAATTCCTTAAGTTGTTCACTCCATCACATAGGTCCACATGTATGAAAAAGACAGGAAAAAAAGGGGAAATCCTTATTTAACACACTGAAGTTTAGTATTAAAAATCCATTTTATTCCATCAATATAAAAGATATATATATATATATATATATATATATATATAAAAATTATAAAATAAACTTTCCATATACATTATATAATTTGTCTATATAGAAATCACAGCTTAAGCCATAAAAAGTCCAGATAGAATTGCATGTCATCTGTGTAGAAGTGTTTTTGGAAGCCAGAAAAGCTGATGAGTTTAGCAAGGGAGGCAGTATAGATCGAGAACAGTAAGGGACAATGAGGGGTTGTAGAGAAGAGGAAGAGCCAAATTAAGAAAGGTTGAAAGAGAGCGGAGAGATAGGAGGAGGACCAGGAGAGAGCAGAATCTCCTAGAACGAGATCACAGAGAATGAGAAGATGTTTTTGATGATCAACAGTGTCAAAAGCAGCAGAAAGGTCAAGTAGAACTAGGAGAGAGAGGCGATCACTGGATTTAGCAGCAATTAAATCATTGAATACTTTGGCATTTTGGACAGAGTGACGAACACTAAATCCAGACTGAAGTGGGTCAAGCAGAGAGTTGGATTTAAGGAAGTCGGTCAACCTAGTGTACACAGTGCGAATAGGATCGAGAGAACTGTTGGTGGGGTGGGAGGACAAAATTAGGACCTCTACTGGCATAGTGGGTGCCATTGAGCATAGAAGAAGGAGGGAGTGGAGTTACGGGGGTCACAGAGATCTTATCAGTGAAGTGTGTTGCAAAGTTTGTAGCAGTTAAGTTAGTATGAGGAGGTGTAGCAAAAGGGCAGAGAAGAGAGTTAAAAGTGTGAAATAGGTGTTCTTGGGAGTATGTGGTTATGAGGGTATTGAAGTAGTTTACATTTGGGGAGTAAAGAGACAAACTGTACGGGCATAGCTGAAATTTATAGTGGAAGAAGTTGGATGCAGAATGAGACTTTCTCCAGCAGCGTTCAGCAGTTCTGGAGCATATTTATCATGAATCCCCACTTTATGTTCCACCACTGCTACTGTAATGGCATAGGGAATATGAGGTAGAGCAGTGTCAATGTAAGAAACAAAACTGGCAGAACTGTTGTTGTTATTATTATTATTATTATTATTATTATTATTGCCATATATATAGCGCCAACAGATTCCATAGCGCTTTACAATATTATGAGAGGGGGGATGTAACTATAAAAAGGACAATAACAAGAAAATTTACAGGAACAATAAGTTGAAGAGGACCCTGCTCAAACGAGCTTACAGTCTATAGTAGGTGGGGTATAAGACATGTTAGGACAGGAAATATCAATCAAGTAGGGTGGGAGTAAAGCAGAGCTGGAGGAGAGAGTAAAGCACTGCCCTATAGGAGAGAGCAAGAGACAGATATGTACGGTAGAGGTTACTCTGGGAGGCCATACGCTTTCCTGAAGAGATGGGTTTTAAGGCCCTTCTTAAACGATTGAAGACTGGGGAGAGTCTGATGGCGGTAGGCAGGCTATTCCATAGGAAAGGAGCCGCCTGCGAGAGGTCCTGCAAGCGCGAGTTGGCCGTACGGGTGCGAGCAGCGGTCAGGAGGTGGTCACGGGCAGAGCGGAGGGAATGAGGAGGGGCATACCAATGGATCAGTGAAGAGATATGAGGGGCTAGAATTGTTCAGTGCTTTAAATGTATGGGTTAGTACTTTGAATTGACTCCTATAGGATACAGGGAGCCAATGTAAGGACTGGCAGAGGGGTGAGGTGTGAGAGGACCGATTAAAGAGGAAAATCAGTCTAGCTGCAGCATTCATTACAGACTGTAGCGGGGCAATACGGCGTTTGGGAATACCAATGAGGAGAGGGTTACAGTAATCCATGCAGGAAATTACTAGAGCATGGACAAGCTCCTTGGTAGCATCTTGCATAAGATAGGGGCGGATGCGGGCAATGTTTTTAAGTTGGAACCTACAGGATTTGGCAACAAACTGGATGTGAGGCTCAAAGGTTAGGCCAGAGTCAGGTATGTAGCCAAGACAGCGCGCTTGCAAGGATGGACTTATGTGGATATCACTGACTTGAAGGGAGAGCGAGAGAGGAAGATCAGTATTAGGAGGAGGAAAGTCAAGGAGTTCAGTTTTAGAGAGATTGCATTTCAGAAAGCGTGAGGACATCCGGTCAGAGATGAAAGAAAAGCAATCATTGACACATTGCAGGACGGCAGGGGAGAGGTCCCGGGAGGAGAGGTATATCTGAATGTCATCAGCGTATAGGTGGTAGTGGAATCCAAGAGAGGCAATAAGTTTGCCAAGAGAGGCAGTATAAAGAGAAAATAGAAGGGGAGCAAGGACAGAGCCTTGGGGAACACCAACTGAGACAGGACGAGGGGAGGAGGTATCCTTGGAAAAGGAGACACTGAATGAGTGTTGGGAGAGATAGGAGGAAAACCATGAGAGGACAGAGTAACAGAGACCTAGCGATTGAAGAGTTTGAAGGAGGAGAGCATGATCAACAGTGTCAAAGGCAGCAGAGAGGTCAAGAAGAATTAATATGGAGTAGTGACCTTTGGATTTTGCTGTGATTAGGTCATTAGTAACTTTGATAAGAGCAGTCTCAGTAGAGTGGAGAGAGCGGAAGCCAGACTGAAGAGGGTCAAGTAGAGAGTTGGAATTGAGGAAGAGCGACACACGGGTGAAGACAAGTCTTTCCAAAAGCTTTGATGAGAAAAGGACCACGGATATGGGAAGATAGTGAGAGGGGGAGGACTAGTCAAGAGATGTTTTTTTTCAGGATAGGTATTACAGTGGCATGTTTAAGGTCAGCAGGAACAGTGCCAGAAGAGAGAGAGCAGTTAAAGAGGTGTACCAATCAAAGGTTGCCTCTTTTTACAGAGGAGTGTGTATAACAAAAGTGCTCAAAAAAGTCAGAAAGTGATTTACAGGCAGCTCAATACACTGGTGTGGAAATATCCTCTATTCCACTGAATAAATTTAGTAGATATTGGTGCGGTGTAAGTGACAAGGACCTACACCTATAAGTGGAGCGCTCAAACACAGATAAATCTTACCAAAACGTAGTCTCATTCAATGGTAAAATATGGGGTACATGTCAAAGAAAAATACAGAAAATACAATATAGTGTAGATGGTACTGAAAAATGGCTTCACAGTGATTATAATGATATCGTGCTGAATATTACACTCACATTTCAAGGAGCCTGTATATAGAAAACACTGGCTCCGTATCAAGGCTTGTGTGCTGTTATGGTAGCACCACCCTCCTACTTCGGCTTTTTAAAGGACTTTTATTTGAGGACTTTTATCATCTTTGTTTTTATGTTTATTTTAAACCAATAAATTCACCATTTTCATTCAAAACCTCATCCAAGTCCTTTTTGGAGCCTCCAAGGAATCCTCACAGGGGAAGTGCCATCCCCATTCAAATTGGCACAAAACCTACACACCTAGAGCCGGGATTCGTAGGCTCAGGACCAGGTGAGCACCCCATTTATTGAACATATACCTGTGTCATTTATCACCATAAGTCTACACATTGGTCTGCTTTCTTCCCTTTTTTTTGTGTTCCTGAGAAATTCTTCAAGCCGAAGTAGGAGGGTGGTGCTACCATAACAGCACACAAGCCTTGATACGGAGCCAGTGTTTTCTATATACAGGCTCCTTGAAATGTGAGTGTAATATTCAGCACGATATCATTATAATCACTGTGAAGCCATTTTTCAGTACCATCTACACTATATTGTATTTTCTGTATTTTACTTTGACATGTACCCCATATTTTACCATTGAATGAGACTACGTTTTGGTAAGATTTATCTGTGTTTGAGCGCTCCACTTATAGGTGTAGGTCCTTGTCAGTTAAAGAGGTGTGTTAGGGTAGGCACAAGACAAGGGGAGAGAGATCTGATGAGGTGAGATGGGACAGGATCGAGCGGGCAAGTGGTGGGACGAGAGGAATGGAGAAGCGCAGCCACCTCTTGTTCAGTAGCCGGGGAGAAAGTCTGAAGGGTAGGGAAGGCATGATTTACGTGTGGTTGAGAAAGAGAACGGCAAGGAGGGGAGAATTGTTTCCTTAGCTGTTCAATCTTGTCGGTTAAGTAGCATGGAAAGCTATCAGCTGTAAGGTTAGTTTGGGGGGTGGCCACAGCAGGGCAGAGAAGAAAATTAAAGGTGTCAAAGAGACGTCTGGGATTGCGGGAGCATGAACTAATGAGAGAGGAAAAGTATGACTGTTTAGCGAGGGCAAGGGCTGCGCTGTATGAAAACAATATGAAACTATAGTGACCATAGTCTGCCTGGGTGCAGGACTTCCTCCAGGAGCATTCAGCACAACATAAACAACTCTGCAGATTGATTTAGTATGGTAATCATTCACTTAATGAACACTTTGTGCATTATAACCACTGCAGCTTTTATAAGTAGAGTAGGTGCCTTGGATCCCTGTGTCAATTATAAAAGAAAAATCTCAAGCACTCACTGTGATAGATTAAGCATATTCATTGGACACCGGGACGTTTTGACCTGTACCCTGATTTTTATCAAGCTAACACCACACCAGTAAATGAGCATATATTTGCACATAACCAATTAATATGAAATTGCATAATTAATTAAAGCACACAGTGTTGTAATTAAAGCAAACAATGAAATAATAAAAAATTTGTCAGTTTGATCCCTGTGCCGTCATTTGTTGTTGTTTTTTTTTTATGTATTCTAAAATGTTCAGCATCGTAACGTCACCACTATTCCTCATTTGGTCTTCTAGAAATTAAATGCTCATGCAGCTTCTAAACTACAATAAGTCGAGTAGTCAGCACACACACAGCACAATTGCTCTCTTTTCTTACCAGGTTAGGACAGAGAATATTTCACAATGCTCTGAGCTGGGCAGGTAATAAAGGAATTATGCCATGTGCATGTGCTTGCACACTCTCATAGCAAAAGGTCCAGGTAGTGTATAAACGGATTTGTTTGCCGTGAGTAATATGTGCACAGTGTCTGCTAACCCTGTACAAATGTTTGGCAGCATAGTTTCCTGAAATAACATCTAAAGCTGGAGGGTGGCATTAAGGATCTGAACATTTTACAGTATATGAGCTGTAGTGGTTATGGTGTGTGTATTGTCACAATAGATTACGTTTCAACATTTAACTCCGTCTTATGGGAACCAAAATAAGTATGGTTTCAATGTGCCAGCAGTTGTAATCATGTAAACAAAAAAAAACAAAAAAATTACTTAGATGGGAGAAAAATCTTTTGTTGCATTATTGTTGAATATTAGCAAACTGCCTGTGATATGGTATCTCAGTTCAACAATGATCAAGAACATATTGTCAAGAGGAAAGGAAAGAAGAAAAGCTGCTTTTTATATAAAGCCGTCTGTCCCATGAGGCAGGTGCACTTGTTAACAATATAATTCCCGACTGTGAGATTAAGAACGGTATTTAATTAGTATAACATGTACAAAGGAAACAAAGCAAGACATCAGGTTTCAAGAAAAGCTGTTGCAGGGTAAAGCCATACAACTGACCTCTTAATTTGTTTTTCAGGTATCCAAGCAGGCTAAAGAGTTTTTGGAGTATGTATTTGAAGAGCCATTGATTGATGTGCATCAGGAGAATCCACTGCTCTACAGACACGTTGAGGCACTGGCACATATTGTACGTCTGAGACAACAACTAAAGTCCCTCAGAGCCTACCTATTTAGCTGCCGTGCAGTGGTAGCTGAAGACTTACGTCGGAGGTGGGTTCCCTGTCCATATAAAATGTCACTTCATGGTTGATCGAACTCAGAAAATATTTGTGCTACACAAGACATTGTTTTATATTATTTACGTTCTCAATATTCAATGCTTTTCTTCCAAGTGAAAAGTGTATAATGTTTTCACACAAACTGTGTACACCTGGCAACAGCAATAATCACAAATACACTTATAAATAAATAATAAATAAATAAAAAGAGGAAAGAAAAGTTGAGAAAGAACAGGAGGGTAAGCAGAAAGATAAGGAGGAGAAGGATACTGGCTAATCCCGGAGAGGGCATATATCCAAACCTCAATCTGCACATGGAGAGGTATGAATGTTTGGGAGAGTAATGAGCCAGGAGTCCATGATCCTTAAAAAAGAATCTAAAAAGTTGTGCTGAGTGTCTGTCATCCTTTCCATATCATACACTGATCAGTCACAACATTAAAACTACTGACAGGTGAAGTGAATAACATTAATTATATTGTTACAGTGAAACCTGTCATGGGGTGTGATTTATTAGGCAGCAAGTGAACAGTCAGTCCTTGAATTTGATGTGTTGGAAGTAGGAAAAATGGTCAAGCTAAAAAATGTGAGTGACTTTGACAAGGGCCACATAGTGATGGATAGTTGGGACAGAGCATATCCAAATAGCAAGTCGTGTGGTGTGTTCCCAGTATACAGTAGTTAGTACCTACCAAAAGGGTTGCAAAAAAGGGCAACTATAGTTTATTGATCCATGTGGGGCGCCAAGGCTAGCCAATCACACAGAAGAGTTACAGGACCTCAAATTGCTGAAAAACGTAATGCTGGCCATGATAGATAGGTGTCAGAACTGACAATGCATTGCAGTTTCTGCATAGCCACAGACCGGTCAGAGCTCTTTGTGACCCATAGTCCACCACTGAAAGCGCCATCAGTGGGGACGTGTGCATCAGAACTGGACCATGGACCAATGGCAAAAGGTTGCCTGGTTTGATGAATCAAATTTTCTTTTAGATCAGGTGGATAGCTGAGTGCTGGTGTGTCGTTTACCTGGGCAAGAGATGGCAGCTGGATGCAAAATGGGAAGAAAGCAGGCCGGCGGAGGCACTGTTATGCTCTGGGCAATATTCTGCTGGAAAACCTTGGATCCTGGCATTCATGTGGATGTTAATTTGACGAGTACCACCTACCTTAAGATTATCGCAGACCACTTACACCCCTCCATGGCAGTGGTGTTCCCTGATGGCAGTGGCTTCTTTCAGCAGGATAATGCACCCTGTCACACTGCAAAAATTGTACAGGAATGGTTTGAGAAACCTGACAAAGAGTTCAAGGTATTTCCTAGGCCTCCAAATTCCAACGATCTTAATATGATTGAGCATCTGTTGGATGTGCTGGAACAACAAATCCGACCCATGAAGGCCTCACCTCACAACTTGCAGCATTTAATGGACCTGCTGCTAATGTTTTGGTGCCAGATACCACATGACACGTTCAGAGGTCTTCCCATTCCTTGACATATCAGAGCTGTTTTGGCAGCACGAGGGGGACCTACATGATAATAGGCAGGTGGTTTTATTGTGGAGTTGGGCCCGCCCCTGATTTAGCTATGCAAAGCCATATTAGAAGATATATTTCGTTTAAGATCTGGAAAGCTATCTTTTGGCAACCCTTGATACGTTAATTATATGATTGTAACATCAAAAATGTAGAATCAGGCACTCGGCGTTACTTTGCCACTTACTAAGCCACATTCTTTCAAATAATGAAATATACTTCCCTGTGATAGAAAATAACGAAACTCTGGGGTTTTTTTTAGATCCAAAACAAGAATCCCCTGCTTTTGTTGATTAATTAGGCATAGCCTCCCTTGCTGATTCCAAACAAAATACATGATTCATACGATACTAAACAAGCAGTGTCTCCTTTCTGATGCAGAAAATCAGGATACTACATAACCTGTCATTATAAAATAATGGTGAATTATGAACAGGAATAAATTTTAACTAATTTAAATTAAAGAAAAAAATAACACTAATATTTGATATGATTGTATTACATATACTGGCCAAATCGAAATCTCTTGTAACATGTTCATTAATAGGACTGTACAAGGATCACAAGGTCTTTCTGTGACACCCTCACTAGAGGGTTTATAGTGTGTGTGTATATATATATATATATATATATGTATATATAAAATAAAAAAATAAGTTATGACCTGAGGAAAGTTCGGTGTACGAACTGAAACGTTGACTGTTTAAATGGATTAAGCTCTGGATTAAAGGCTTCATCTTTACGAGACCTTGAGTGCTGACTTTATATTATACAGTATAAATTGTGCAGCTGAGCACCCGGCAAAAACACAGGGAGGCTGGAGTGCAAAACTTCACAGAGTGTGTGTGTGTGTGTGTGTGTGTGTATATATATATATATATATATATATATATATATATATATATATATATAGGAGTGTACCCTTTCTATTCTGGGTTATCTACTAAACGCGGATTGCACCAGGGTAAAAAAATCTTTCTATATACTTTTTAGGTGAGTGCCAGCCTTTGTTTTTTATATATATATATATATATATATATATATGTATATATATATATATATATATATGTGTGTGTGTGTATATATATAATATATATGTGTGTTCAGGGCTACATCAGTTATGACTGACGTAAGATTGGTGTTATAGAACCTGTGATAGGAACAAGTCGGTTGATGTGTGCCAAAACCGACATATGCTGTAGGCCAGAAATAAAAGTGGGCCTACACTAGTAGAGTATGTTGCATAAAGGCAGCAGATCGTCAGACAGCCAAGCCTTCCAATATATATGTATGTATAATTGTATTTTTTATGTACCATAGGCACTTTGTTTCATTAGAGAGAATATACATGTAAATATGGAACACTATGCGTTTATGTAAAAGGACACTATAAGCATCCAAACCACTTCACCTAATTGAAGTAGTGTCTGTGCAGTGTCCATGTCCCCTTAGTTCACAACACCTTGAAATATCACTACAGGTCACTATTTTAGTGGATACAAGTAAGTACTGAAAAACAGTCCTTAATTAAATGGAACCCATAGTCCTGAAATTAACATAATATTTTGGGACTCTAAGGTTCCTTTCTGTAGCTGTGAACTCTGTCCATCCCCCTTTGGTATTTTAAAAATTCTCCTAAATAAAGATTACTTACCTTGTTTCCAGTTTGGAGACACCTGTGCTGCAGCTACCCTCTCAATCTTTGTCAGCATGCCTTCTGGTTTTTCTGTGTTCTAATCTAATCTAGAAGCATTGGGGACGAGATACACATGCATTGCAAATCGCCACTCTCCTCCAATTGAATGCTGTTATGAGCATCATTTGATTGAAAAACCAAGTTTGACTCAGTTCTACAGGTAGAATAAATAAAGGTGCAGTATAACAAGGATTCTCAAACCTTGTGTGACAAACAAATCAAAGAAAAAAAAACAACACAAACCACCAAAAAACAATAGAAATAATCTTTAAGTGCAATATAAATGAGTATGAATGTACATTCATGAAGCAGTAGATATGCTTCAAGTTAAATAACCTAAAAGATAGAAAACAGAAATAGACAATAGTGCAGTATGCCTTAACAATGTGCATATTTGGTTGAATTCATAGAGAACTCACTCACACTTTGAAGAGCTCTGTTGTATTCTGCATGGACGGTACAATGTTGGTTCGGGGACCGACTACTACCTGGATTCATATATATACTAATATGCAGATTGTACCGTCCATTGTAATACAGCAGTGAACTAAGTAGCTCGTCAAAATGTGAGTGTGTTCTCTGTACGAATTCAACCAAATCTGCACATTGTCTATTTCTGTTTTATTTTTTCAAGGTTATTTAACTTGAAGCATCTCTACTGGTTCATGTATGTATATGCATTATTTATATTGTTTTTTGGAGTGGTTTATCAGATTTTTTTTTCCTTTGGACTACAGGTAGAAGCATCTCTAGTGGCTATCATGAAGACAGGCACTAGAAGTGCATTTAACTAATCAATGTAAACATTGCCGTTCCAAAACTGCAATGTTTTACATTGAAGGATTAAACAAAAAACAAGACCACTGCACCCAGACCACTTCATTGATGGTGCATTTAGTGAACCCTCTATATTTATTGCATGAACACCTAAATATCAATGAAATCATTCATGTGTGAGAAGCTTTGGACGGCAGATTTTGCCTCAACACGTCGCTATGAGAACCATTTGATTGGACACAAAAAAGTATTGATGAATCTTCATTAGCTACAGAGGCTAGTTTTGCAGCTAAGAAAATCTAGGTTTTTAGTGTTTAGTAGGTGTGTGTGCATAGTAAATGCATATTTTTTGGAACAATTTATTATATGTTTATATACAAAAATAATATGCCTTTTCACACAATAAATTTCAATTTATTACTAGCTTAGCTTGAATTTAAATTCTAGAGTCAGCAAGCATTTTTGAAACACAAATTAATTGGAGGACCTTTGATTTATTAGGATGGACAGAATAAAAAACAATAACGATTGAAAAGTTGAACATTTCTGATATTCCTTTATATACACCTTCACACGGCTGACAACCTGGTCTGCTCTTGCAACACCCCTTTTTCAAAAGCGATATTTTATTCCGATTCCTCAGGACTATATTTTTAAATGTCTTAGTCTTGAATACAAATCCCTCCACACACGACCTCCCAGTTTCTCCTCACTAGTCTCCCAATATACCGCTACCTATCTATACTTATACATCTTTATTCCTTCACCTCTAACTTCCTTAATACCTATGGGCTCCTTCTTGATTCCATTCATTATCACTCCAAGGCTGCAATGTTTTATTTTTGGATAAGCTTTTCACATGATTTAATATTATTAGATAAACCATTAAAATTATTTAATTGTCTAAAATATATATATATATGTTAAAAGGCCATTAGGCCTGAATTTGTGGAAGGAATCCCTACCTAAACTCCCAGCCCCTACTCACCTCTGCCGTTCAAGCTGATTGACCCCACCCACCTGCACCCATCATAAATTACATTATCACCTTTGTGGGCCCTCTTTTATTACAGGCCTACTTGTTCGTTGGTTTTGGCACGCCTCAACTAACTATGCATCTTCTTATGCATTCCATAACCCATTAAATTCCGAGCACAAATATATATATATATATATATATATATATATATATATATATAGTGTATATTTACAACAAAAAAAAAGGTATCAAAAAAAATTACCATTTAAAGACCACATGTCACCTTATACCTGAGAGTCCACTCGGTCAGCTTGGGCCGCAGTTAGTGGCCCTACACTGCTAGATGAGCACTCTAAGTAGGCGCCGCACTTCATTTTCTCTCCCTGGTACTGGGGACATTTAGAATTACCATGGCTAAGCATGATACCGCGGCTGAGCGAGATCATGCTTAGCCATGGTAATTTTAAATGTCCCTGTTACCAAGGAGACCCCCTGCTTGCTCCCTGCTAAGTGATCAGTGCTGGCCTTTGCTGGCTGCCCAGCACAAATCACTGTTCCTGGAGCAGCAGCATGAGAAAAAGATGGGGCAGGCCATCTCATGCCGCAATCACAATGTAGAGAGGGCTCACAAAGCTCTGAGGTGGGATTTTAGGGAATGTTTTGGGGCAGGATCATGGGTACAATTACCGTTGGATTATGGGCAGGATTAGTTGTTGGATTATGGACAGGATTAGGGGTTGGATTAGTGATTGGATAATGGACTGGTTAAAGTGTTGGAATAGAAGTATTATTGTTATCGAGAATAGTAGCAGAATTTAAATATTGGGTATTTGCAGTGGTGGGACATACATGGTCTCTCAATTTTTCTAAATTAAAACACATCTGAAAAAAAACCCAACAATTTTTGACCTATGCTCGTGATAAAATGGTTAAATAAAAAGTGTCAAAATGCGCTTGGTTTCATAACCTGTGGGGTATACTTTCTACAAAAATATATTTGTATAGCTGTTTTGGATAATGTTACTACTATAAAAGTTGTAGTCTTAACATGCTAAGTTTAGCTCTAAGTTTTAGCTCTAAAATTACTATTCACAACTTGTTGTGTTTGTTCTATAACTTCTAAAAATGTATTGAAATTAAGACATATTGAGCATTAACAATCAGGACTAATTAGAGAATCTATGTTGAGTCCGTTTTGTTAGTTGCACTTGTTGTATAGAAATAATTAAATGCAAAACTGGTGGGGATTTGTTTTTTATTTATTTAATGTTTTAATATTTTATTCTTATTTACTATTGTGTTATTTATAGATGTAGGGTATCAAAAAAAAAAACAAAACATATTTCACGTTAAAAAAAAAAAAAAAAAAAAAGATACATAATATGTATGTGTGCACACATGCAGAAATGGTGACATTGTGGTAGAATGACAATGGCTAAAGTACCAAAAAGGCCCTACTCACAAATATGCCACTAATGACTGTAACATTGAACAAACTATTATATCAACACAGTCTGGCAGCGCCATTAATCTGAGTTGTTGCTACTACTTATTAGATTATAATTTTCATAGTATAGCTATGCGTAATATAAAAACACATTGGTTTATCCAACAATATTCATAACTTTAGAAGGGATTTTTTTTGTTTTGTTTGCTGCTTCATATGGAGAGAGATTTTTTATAAATAGATTGCTTTATTTCTCTTATTCAACGTAAACGATTTCACTACCAGAACTTTGGAGTGCATCATTTAAAAAATAGGTTTCCCCATAGACTCTATATGTATGGACGAATGTAGATTTCAACGTAGGTGTTTTTGTAGTGAAAAAAGAATTATAATGAATCGAAAACTAAGGAGCAAAAAAATTACCCAACTCTGTTAAATGCTATTTCTTACTTTTGCAGTAGATTAAAGATATTGCATATGTTCTACAGACCGTAATAGAAAATAAGTATACTGCAAAATTAGGATTTGTGAAATAAAAATGCTTTGTTGCTGTCAAAGAATGGTAAAATGATATATTGAAATAATTAGTAGTCTCGATACTCCTTTTCAAAAGCTTAACTTTTTGCAATGTGTTAAATGTCTAAGTAAATTATATGATATTCCCTTTATGGGGGAGGGGGTGTGGGGGGGAATTAAACGCCCGCCAACAGTGTCTGAATGATTCTTAACTATTTAGCTGCTAAAAGGGCATTCAGTAATGCATTCTTAAAGTCTTAACATTCAAGGAGTTAGTGCTGAACAACTAAGTATGGCCAGTGGAAGGTCTATGACAGTCTTACATAAACAAACTGTAAGCCACTGTTAATATTGCTGTCGGGAAGCTAAAAAGCAAGTTGATTGATGAGATTGGGACAGTGCTTCATTTAGTACTGCTGTATCTTCACTCTTGCACCCTTATTAGGAAAATTGTACAATGCTTTATACTTCTTTTGTTTCATAGAGCTCTCATCATCACAATTTAAAAGGTGATTTGTTTTTGTAGTTTCCTTTTTTTTTTTTAATCAATTCTTTTTTTTTTTATTCAGTAAACCATGTGAATACTTTTAACATTATCATTATGTCCTTGTGTCAAATTTTAAACATAGTGATTTACATCACTAAATTACTTGTCACATAAACATTAGCACTGCTATTGTTAGTAATTAGCATGTATTATGGACTACTATTGATATTTATGAATATAATTACAAAGCAACTTCCAGCCTCCCCTATCCCATACCGTCCAACGATTCTGATGATTTTGGGTGAAGGTAGGCTAGACAAAATCATATCCCTGTCATTGGTAAAAAGCTTGTTCAGTAGATGCGCCCCCTAGGGGTTCCTCTAGTAAATCACCAATGGTGTAGCACTTCCAGGCCCACGACTAGCATTCTGAGGAGCATAGATGTTGCATTTCAAAATAATTTAACAAAGGCTTTGTGTCTGTGATGCACGCAAAGCATTTTACTTACAAAGTATTTTAAATACATAGATTTATTCTTGTGAAAGCATTTATGCTGTAAATAGGTTTCATGACTAATTTAATTTACACAATGGTAGTATCTGGCTCATTGTACACATTCTTTGTAACAATATCAATGGTTTTAAAGCCTCCAGACTTTTGCCTCTCAAGTACAGAGAAACATTGATTTGAGTCTCTCCGAAAAAATGTATAAAGTTTAAAATAAAAAGTAAGATGAGACTATTGAAATGTAAAATAGGTTTGCAGTTTTATAACCATCTGGCTTGACTCATGTTATACAACTAAGTGTAGCTTCCCGTAATAATATCAAAAGCTTATATTTTAACTTCTATTTCCCCGTCACCTGCTGAGAGCAACAATTATTTTTTCAGTGGGTGTTATACTTGCTGTAAGACACACCTCTCCTGCATACCCATATTTTGGAAGCACTAACTTGCTTCCAAAAACATGTTTAAAGTCGCCAAAACCTTTCGTTGGCTTTGTGTAATTAAAATATATCTGTTCTCTCTCTCCATTCTCAGATTGGCTGTCCCAAGCTGCTGCAATAAATCATTCTTGCTGTTTCTCTCCCCTCTCCGTGTTGCTGCTGCTCTCACACAGAACCTGGCCCTTCTCCCAACTTCCCCTTACAGGCATTGTTTTCCCTTAGGCTGAATTTAATCAGGAGAGAATAACAGATATGCAGAGCACCGCCTCCTTATCCCAGTGCTGATCTGCACAGGTCCAGCACAGACTAAACTGACTGTGAAGAAGGGGAAATAGCGTTTTTTTTTTTTTTTTTAATCTTTGTTTTTATTGAGGCATAGGATGGGTCAGTACAGAAAGTAAAACAAGAGGTTAAAGCATGAGGAACATACGTTATACATAACTGGTTATGCAATGGTTACATGCACTCTCGAGCATAACGGCCTCTTATTTATGAAAGTTTTAACTGTGGTATTATACAGGCTAAACAAGTTATGTGTGCTAAATACTAGAGGTTCACTTAGCTAAGTCAGATTCAAAGCTGAATGTTACCTCGCTGGTATATCTAAGCATGGAAGTGGGTATTAATGGCAAGTCAACAGGCTAGTTTATCAACGCTGATTTTGACCCTCAGCTTATGTGGAGTAGTGTATTTGAGGGGGCTTGGGGACTAGGAGCCTATCTGATAACACAAATATTTAAAGCTTGTGAGGGACATGAGACAAAGCGTACTAAAGTAAATAAAACACAGCTATGTAGAGTGGACAAAAGAGAACATATAAATGCTTGTTCCTATAAAGGAAACATGAGCTGAGTCATATAAACAGAAAATATAGTAGACATGGTGATTGCATAGTCAGATTATATCATGTTTGGTACTAAGTCCTGTATCACACTTTTAAGGTACAGCACAGAGGCATGCTAGTGGTACTTATTAGGCAACATCGAATGAACATTAATCGTATGAGAGAGTCCCAATGTGTGAGTGTGTGGGCTTAATGTTGGGCTTAGGCACATGTCATCCAGCCAGCCTGCACCTCATGGTAGAGGGCTGGTGCTTCTATGGTACGGCAGGTTCAGCCAATGCCCCGCTTGTGCTGGAGTGTTATTGCTGAGGCGCCCTTGAGTCTGCCCGGGCCTTCCTGGTACTCAGCTCCCCACATTGCAGTTCTCCCTCTGCACTTCCTGGGTGCTCGTCGTCCGGGTGCCGTGTCTCTTCGGCCCGAGGCCTTAGTAGGGGCCTTTGCCGCATGTCCATTGACCCCATCAACAGGGTCGGGGGCCCGAGGGTGTGCTGGAACACGACGATCTCCTCGGGTATATGGGTGGCGTGGGAGGATCACCTCCAGGTAAGCCCCCAGCTCGGAAGAAGGGCATACGGTCCTAGGATCGACTTCGTCCCTGTGAGTGGTGAGGTGTGCCGTTCGGCCCTTGGGTGGTCCCTGTGGGTTCCCCAGAGTGTCACCACCAGGTAGGGCTGTTGTAGAGGTCGTGACTGTGCGGCAGCGACGGGTAGTATATCCACCTGTAGCCCGCTTTTTCCGTCTGTGGGTTTTATGTGGTAGCGGTTGTCCCTTTGGTGCAGTGAGGATGTTGTAGTTTGGCTGTCGGCGCTTGGGAGGCCGCTGAGGTCGCCGTTCATTGCGTTTTTGTTCACCTCTGTCCGGCTTCCTTGTGGCTTGTGCTTGTCTCATGCGATCCTGCAGCATGGACCAGAAATTGTCAAATATGACCCCCAGGGTGTCCGTAGCATGACACCTGGGGTCTGCTTTATCCAGTTGCGGTATTGTCTGGCCCATTGTTGCAGCGCCTGGTGCGTCCGCCATGTTAAGTGGCTCCAGACCCTGGCAGCTTGATGGTTCTGCTGGGTACAGAACCATCACAGGTCTTTGGGAACCGGGATAACCCCCATCGGTGGGGGGGGGGGGGTAGGATGTGTGTGCCCCCTCGTCTGCCAGAGAACCGGGAGAGCGGCCGTCTCTCCTCGGCTCCCACCCACACAGGCTGCTCGTCGCACGTGGTTCGCCCGGCTCCGGAGGACCAAGTGTCTGGTATCCCCGGGTTCAGGTCGGTCTGCTACACTCGATAAGCGCTGCCTGCAATCCGTGTGCTCGGGTGGTCGGGCGTTGTGCCCTGAATCTTGACTCCAGACTCGTGAGCCCACTCTTTGCACGTCTTGTCCGTTTGGCAGTCAGACTCCGCCCCTTTTTATTATTAATTCTCTATCATTTACGATGAAATTGTATTTGTCAGATTGACAAATTAAAAAGGGAACTTTGCAGTATGTTTATATGAAACTGATTATTTAAAACCTAAAGTGTTTGAGTTCTGATGGTCCTATTTTAACCTTGTGTCCAAAGAAAATGGTTGTTCCATATAACTTAGGTTAATCTCAGTCGGCAGGCATTAGGCTGATAAAGAGTAAAACCTTCCAAAAATAGTTGTTGCAGGCTTATGTAGTATATTATGTATTATATTATTATAAAATGCCATTATTGGCTCTATGGCTAGTTTGAAGTTGAGTGCATCTATGGGCTCTAACGCTAGTCTGATGTTAAATGCATTGTATTTTGTATGTTGTATCAATTGGTAGCACCTTTTGAACTATTTATGTTCTCATGAGTACAGCATCTATCCGTCTGTCTTAGCTGTCTTTCAACATATATATAACACATAAAGCAAGCAATAACTACATACGCAAATGTGAAAAATCTTCTCCAACTGATTTATATAAATAAGATAGACAGTAATTGTAACGTGATTGGTACACAGCAGATTGTGAGCATCAGCCCATTTTAGAAAGTTATGACAATTTGCCCGAGTCTGCAAGGGCGTTGCACCTGCAGGCGCTGCTTTCAGAATTTCATTTAAAATAAGTCAATTCCGATTAGCTCCAATAAGATAAGCAGAGTCATGCTGACCGCTTTCGGCAAATGAGCACGGTACTGTGTCGAGACATTTTGCTTCTCCAGCAGTTTAAGATTGGATGTAGCAGAGGCGACCAAGGGACCTAGGTAAGTTATTTTATAGCATTGTTTGACAAATTACAGTGAGATTGGTTCCAGGGCGCTCCTGGCACCATAACTACTGCTGAATTTAGTAATTTAGTCGTTATGATGTTTGGAGTGTTAATTTAAATCTCTGGCATTTCATGGCTGCATACTTATTTTCTTTCCCTTTAACAAATCTAGGTCACTTCACTTTATCCATCATTAAAAGCATAATACAGCGTTATTATGCTGGGATGACCAATATATTCTTATATTTTAAACCAACTACAACACACTGTATATATGTCATCCATCTTCCACAATGAAAAGAAGCGATATTATAAAGTATATCATAAGGTGCTGTAATAAAACAGAATTACTGTTTGAAATTTTCAATTCTAACACAATTAAGTGAGGATACAAATTTAATGACAGCAATTTCAGACATGTAATTTGTCTCAGTCTGAATTGTATTCTCAGAAGGACTAAAAGCCGCACTGCTTTCAATAGTGCTTACTCTTGAAGGATTCCAGATGGCCTAAAATCTTTTGGTTGAAGACCCAGGAATCTATATAATGGAATACGTATTTACAATATCCACTTAAATAAGCATATTGGGGAAATGTAGTGTAAACATTTTAAACCAATGGTGTTTCAACAAGTAAACTGTAAGTAATACAATTTTATTAGACTGGCGGCTGTACAGACTAGACGCAGTGCCTTTCAAGATAAAATGTTAGACTTTCCTGTTTAAAAAGGTGTTATGTCTCGGCCCCCCCAAAAAAAAAACAACTAATGGCAGCAATGATAAATTTGCTTGTTTGAATGAAGGTGATTAATGTACGCTTTTAAAAATGTATATTTTATCTATATGTTCTATATATATATGCCATGAGTGTGTGAATACATATCTTTAAATTGGTTTTTCATGTGTTCTGTTTGTAAAGGAAGATACATAATGGATTGTGTATTTGTTTTTAATTTATTCTTAATAATGGACTCTAAGTGAGCTTTTAACATTGCCATAGTTACTCTTTTCAATAAGGAACTGTGAGCATCTAGTATGAATTACGTATGTGTATGGCCGTATTTGTATCTAAAAAATGTAAACAGAAAAAAATAAAATATTGAGACTTATTTATTAACTTGGGAAAGTTAGAGACAAAGCCAAAATCATTGACCTTTAGTAGTCTTTAGGGAATAATATTGGATGTATTGTATGTGTGAAATTAACAAACTCCAAAACCAAGCTTGACAAAGTAACAGCCAGAAGGCTTGCCATCCATTCAAGGAGGAAGTGAGAACTTTTCATACAGAACTTTTGTTGACACATTAGCTGCTCGTGTGGCCTACCTTCCAAAGAGTCACTATTAGGGCTATTCACTTAAGTGGGAATTCAATGTGCATTTTAAATTTAATGCCAAAATTAATGTTTTTTTTCTTTTTTTTTTATCATCTTTATTAAAGTCCGATGCACAGAGAAAAAACCTTCACAATAGTAACAATATATAAATTTTAACAGTAATCACAGTGGATCAGAATAATTTTCCAATTAAGCAAACATTCAATCTACATTCAAACTACAAACAACATTCATTCTAACCCGAGGTGGAGAGATGGTGGGCATAAATAGCCATTGGTAGATAGTCTGAAAATCTTATTTAAAAATCTAAAACGTAACAGTGTTTGGAGATGTTAACCATTTTTCCCATATTTTTTTATATAACGCCAGTTGGTTATTTATCAAAAAATAGCCTTTCTCCATAGAGCACTGGTGATTTATCTGAATTAGTATCTCATGCCAATTTCTAGCCATGCATACTTTGTACTGCCTGCAAAATGTGAATCGTCAGGGAAAGTGATCGTTTATCCATTTGGGGAAGTTCTAAATAAAAGAGAAAAGACTGCGGAGACAATACTATCTCTATTCCCAAAATTTCGGGAAAGGAGTCTTGTTAGATATTTTTTTTTAATCCCAAGCATTCCCACCAAACGTGAAAATGGGATCCCTTTGCGTTACCGCATCTCCAGCATTAGTCTGAATGGTCGTTATAAATGTTGTTTAGTTTTGTTGGAACCATGTACCACCTGTATAGTACTTTAAAATGCAACTCAATCAAAATTGCACAATGAATGTCCTTTTTGACCTGTTTAATACTCTGTTTCCAGGAGTGTACCTCAAATGTTTTCTTTAAGTCTAATTCCCATTTCAGAATGGGAGACTATTTCATAAAGGTATCATTAGTGCTGAGAAACTTGAGTGAGCAGGATGTTCTTTTATGGGGATTGTGATTCACTAGGAAGTCAGTGATATTGTTGTGATCTAATATTTGCTTTGTAGATAGGTAATTTTAACTCTTAGGTATGTAAATACCTCGCCTGGGGCTAGAGAGTAAGTATCCTGTAATAAGTGGAAAGGAATTAAACTACCCTTTGAGTGGATATAAATTGATGAATTTGAAGAATTCTCTAATCCAGGTATTCTTCTAATTCAGCTATTTTGTCCTAAAAACATTCACTTTGAATTCTAATTGTAGTAAATAACACTGTATAAAAAACATTTGACTGGCTGGGTTATCATGACTAGTGATTATCTCCCAGAGATGCATCAAGGACTCCCATTCGCTGATGGATTAGAGACATTTTTTAAGAGACTTGTGGAGCAGTAATCTAAAGGTAAAAATAAATCCTCTAAAGTTAGAAAGAAATATATTAAGTATAAAGAAGTAGTGTCCCTCCTCCAGCCCTTCCCATGAGCAGTGGGTGGGGGCTGTAAATAAAATAACCTAGGGATTCCGATGGTCCCCCCAGCCCCACTCTTTGTTGGAGCATGGTGGCTATGCAAATATTAACTTGAAGAAACAAAATGTCCCCCTCAGCCATTAGCCATAGGTGGTGGGCGAGGGCTTTAAATATGAACTTAACCTAGGTGGGGACATAATGTCCCCACAGCCATCACCTGTTGGTGGCAAATGGGGACTAATAATACCATATACATGGGGGAGTGGACATATTATTGCTCACCCCCCAAAATCATGATAGTTTTAAATAAACTCTCCCCAACAAAATTATATATATCTTATATTATATATAAGATAACCCAATAACCCTAACAATAGTGAGGCGGGCCCATTATATATATTTGCCTCAGATATTTTTAAAACTTTTTTCTTCAGTCACAAAACAAACATTAAATCCCATCACAATTTTTAAAATAAAAAGGACCAGGTCCCAAAGAAGCCCTTGTAAGGTTTTTTAAATTAATTAATTTATTATTATTTCTTTAGAGCCCCATTGTGGGAGCACAGGGGTATACTATGTCATTCCCCCACAGCTTTATTATTTCTTTATATCCGCACATAGAACTTCATTATTTTATTTCTTTCCCAGGGCTTGCCAGGTCCCTCCTTTATTGTATTAGTGACTATAGGTGCTCAGTCGCTTGTCATTTTGTGCTCGCAGATTAGTAGGTATTCCCGTACCCATAGCATGGTGGAGTGGGGACATGATATACTAATATGGGTTCATATTGATCTTCATAAGCTTTAATTTGTCACTTAGCTCCTAAGTAAAGTGTGCAGAATTAATTCAGCCCCTCACCTGCAGCATTTGGTGAGGGGTGTCAAAAGGGAATTTAAAATTGTACTCCCTATCCCACATGCTTTTTGTGATTGTGGGAAAATCACCATGTGGAGCAGACCTCTTCATTGCTTCTATTTTTAAATAATCTAATTACAATGAGCGAGCCTTCTTGCAATTAAGCTAATAACAGATGAACAAATTTTATGGCAGAATTTTAGTTCGATAAGCAATTTGTTTTTTATTCCGTTAGAATTACAATTTTGTCATTTCTAATTTGTGAGAATGAACAAATTGCCAGAAATTTAGATGAAAAACAAAATGCACAAGTCTAATAGAATCTGAACGTTAATACTTTAGTTTAATTATTCTTAATTTTTTTAAACAGGGACCTAAAATATATACAAAGTAACCAATTCTTCAATTCTAAAATGATTTAATTGATCCATTTTCAATAAAATAAAAAAATTCATACATAAAATAATTCTGCAAAAAAAAAATGTTTTTTTAATGTTATTGGGCTTACTTAAGACATGTTCCAACCATTAGGAGCCACTGTAATTCTTTTAGGTTCAGTTTTGGTTTGCAACCCAATGGTTAACGATAACTTGTTTAGTTTTAGTACACTATCCCTTCTTTTTTTTTTTTTTTTTATTGTAAGAAACACCTTTTGTGCAAATATAGAAGGTGCTTGTACATTATCAAGCTATTTCAGATGCACAACACTCATTTTTTAAGGTTTGTACCTTTAGTAAACACTTGGGCTTAGATGCAACCTCAGCATCTTGCTTTTGACCGAAGAGGATGGTCCCAGAATGTATATGAAAATGTAGATGCAGAATCACATACTGTAATCTTATCTGATTTGATATTTATTTCATTTCACTATTGGTTTTACTTCTAGTATGTGATTTTATTGTGTTTCACTATTGCTGATACTCAAAAACTTTATAAAATAAATATTGTAAAAAAAGAAAGAATCCTAAAAGTTAAAAATTAAGTACTGTTCTTTCTGGGTGCTTGAAGTAAGCTGTGCAGATATATGTTTCTGTTTGTCAGTCATCTTCCTACCCTATAGATGGATAACCAGACACCAATATATAATATTGCCATATGGCAGAAGTAGCTTTATTGTATTAATAATTATATTACAATTACATTACAGATTTTACTATCACTTATTTCAGATTTGTGCCAGAGGTCTGAAACTGTATATTAAATACTGTCAAGTACCTAAACTGAAAACTCAGTTTTTCAGGCTGTAAAAATCAAATAATAAGTACATGAAATCAGATTATAGTTGGAAAAGGACTGCCAAATCAAATTAATTTTACACAGATACAGCACCACTCGAGTACAGCGTATATTTTATTTTATTCAACTACAACCCATTGGTTTGTGTCTGGCAGGCCTGGTCCAGTAATGTGTTTATTTTTATCTGATGTCATTGATCTTACGCAGACATTGACAAATGCTTATAACAGACTCGAGCACTTAGGTCTGTCAAAATTGAATCGAGGAAGATTGTAAGTGAGGCCATATGGAATGAAAGCAAGGCTAAACGTTAGCCATTTTGCAGCAGATGATTCAAAGATGGCTGCCATTAGTTAACAGCATGATGCTAGTGTTGGAAAATTTATTTTTTATGACATATGTGTGAGAAAGCTTTATGCCCATAAGATAATGATTCCAATGACAAGATGCAATAAAGTAAAATGCTAAGTGTGTCATGTAGCATTACAATGCCACAGTAGATCTAATTTTTCATATATTTACTGAATTTAATGTACTTTCATATATTTGTGTGCTGTTTATATTGCACATTTGCACTTTGTTCTAAGGCTTATTTAAAAAAAAGAAAAAAGAAAAAAAAGACACATACAGAAACAGTGAAAGAACAAAGGGAACTGAAAACAGCTATGGCATTGATGTCTAAATTTGACAC
Organism: Pelobates fuscus; assembly: GCF_036172605.1. Classification (NCBI taxonomy): domain Eukaryota; kingdom Metazoa; phylum Chordata; class Amphibia; order Anura; family Pelobatidae; genus Pelobates; species Pelobates fuscus. Next base: position 80,868,181 of record NC_086324.1, read on the forward strand.
CCTAAGTGTTTGTGATCTATATTTACAATTAGTATGGGAGACAGTTTTAAACCATAAGAAATGCAAAAGGTAGTTCACAAACAGCGCTTGTTGTGGCATTACTGATCCTCTGTCACACCCCCATGTGCTCCAAGCATAAACAAAAACACTACTTGTGCATTCTGAAAATATTTTGACAAGAACAGCAAATCTTTCTCAAGAACGAGATTCAGGAGCAAGATGTAAGACGACATTTGACATTTATTGGGTTGGGGGTGTTTAGAAACGTCACCCAATTTTTATTGTCTACATGCTGATTATCTGAGGATACCTGAAGAGCAATGTATTTATGAACTGCTGTTAAGCCAGGTACTGCTGTATTGTCTTTGCAAGCTCTTTTGCTTTAATTCGTCTTCTACATTTTCACTGAATTTTTTTTTTCTTTGCAGAATTTTCCCTCGAGAATATCTTTTCCAACAAATTCACCTATATTCACTTGCAGACCTGCAACAGGTTAGACACATCTCCGTTTATATTAGAATATATACATGTATATATGTTTTTGCTTGTTTTTTTACTAACTGAAAGCAACGCTGATCGGATTCATTATAAACTCAGTTGCAAAATTCCAGCTAAATTAACATTAAAAAGTTGTGTTTTTTAGTGAATAAATCTATGATGTTGATTATTTAATTGATTTTTTATTTTCTTTTTTAAAATTAATATTTCTAGTGGATAGTAAATAAATCAGTAATGCCTGTACTATTCAGCAGATCTGCATAAGATTAAACAACAGATACCTTACAATATCACCTGTATGGGGGGGGTGTGGTAATCATACATGAAGCCTTTTTTTCACTTCAGTTTCCCAAGTATCCCATTGAAGTATTTTTTTGTTTGTTTTTATTCTTTCTTTTTTTTCGTGCTGTGTTTAATTCACAAGCTCTTTGTAACATGTCAACAGAGATACGTAAAACAAGATAAAAGACAAGGGTGTAGTAGAACATGTTGATAGAACTGTACATTTTTTTTATTAATTATGTTTATCATGCTTAATTGGCTATATGAGACACGTGGTACGATGCGTGTGCACTTATCAAGGTGATCATATCAGAAGTGTCATGCAGGCTAATAGTGCAGTGCATCCTAGGGTGATTCATAAAACCTGCTTAATAGCTCAGTAGTAGATAAGGGCATATCAAGAGATGGTGAGGATACTGCCCCTGCAGGTCCAAAAGGGGAGAGGGGTGGGGTGAGTATGGGGCTTGGACGTTCCACACAGATGGGAGCCCGGATCACCTCATGCGGAGAGATCGTCAGTTTCTCCCTCTGAGGGCTCAACAGACCGTGAATTACCGGAGGCCTCAGCCACCTATCAGAGGTCTGGAAGAAGTACTGAACGAGAGTGACTGTACTGGTACATTGAGTTTCGGGGTTTGTCACCGTCAAAGTTGCTTTAAATCAAGATTTAGACTGGAGCTCAAGAGATATTTGACTATGCAGTATGGCGTCCCATTTAAGTTTTAATGCATCAGAGTGTGGAAAAGGTTGTCTTAGTGCCTGTTCATATCTATTATTTCAAGTATTATATTTATGAATTCTTTAATAGATGGAATAGTTGTAGACATCCAATAGCATTATCAACAAAAATTATGGATCCCTCCCCCTTTCTTTTCTTTTTACTTTTGTATTTTATTTTTATTTATTTTTTTCTACTTTTTTATTTACCCTAATTGTACTATGTCTATTACTTGTTTGTTTCCAAAAATGATATTGTTATGTTTTATAAAAATATATCAATAAAAACTATTTGAAAAGGAAAAATTAATTACTAATTTTACTTTTTAATTTGGAAATGTATGAGGTGGTCTGTAGCTGTTAAAGGGTTGAGCTTCCTGCTAAGCAAGTGCATTATCACTCAGCTTCTTTTAAACCTTTTAATCAATTTGTTATATTTGCCATTCTGTTACATAGCAATAAACAGCTTAAAGGACCACTATAGGCACTCCCTTTTGGAACTAACTAAAAGTAAGTACAGTGGGACCTCGGTTTACGAATTTAATGCGTTCTCCGGGACGTTTATTATTGCGAAAAATTTGTAAACCGAAACACGGTTTTCCATAGGAATGCATTGAAAACCAATTAATCCGTTCTGGAGGTCAGAAAAAAGTCAAAATGAGCTGGCATGGAAAGCAACCCACAATGCAGAACACACAATAAAAGGCATGCAAACGACAAAGCTCAGCTCCCTACCTTTCCACAGCTTGAGAAATGCACCAAAAAGTCCCAAAACAACTGCAAGCAATTTCCAAATCTCGATGCAAAAGCCCCTCCAACACCACCTCCCTCAACGCCACGTGCTACCCACAGGGGGCGGTGCTATAAACCTCCCAGGTGTAATGCATCCTGGGGAAACTTGCTTTGTATTGCAAAAAATGTGTAAACCGAGGCATTATTTTCAGTGGATTTTCATTTGCAAACCGAAAATTATGTTAATCGAGGCGTTTGTAAACCGAGGTCCCACTGTATATCAATCAAGAAACTCTTAAATCTTTTTTTTCTTTGTGACAGGAACCCAAGCTACAAACATAGAATTAGCTTGGCCAACCATTCTTCGTTTGTAAAATTGTTCCGTAAACAATTCTTCAGTTCTACTTTATGTAATAGAAAAGAAAAAAATCAGCAACACATTTATCCTCTCTATGAATAGACGATATTGTAGGCAGTGCCTCTTCTGTAGATAATTTTTGTGTGCATTACCTTTGCCCATGAGAGAGACGATTTGTCTGTTCAAACTATCGAGGACTTTGACGGGGTCAAGATTTTGGGATCCTGACAGGAGTTAAAAAAACATTGCATTAAAGTGCTCCAAATAACGTTAACCTTAACCAATTAAGATGTGTGGATGGTATGTTCACCCTTAGATAGGAATAGATTTAATCTATACAGTTTGCTGTTGCTTCTGCTTATATTATGACATTTTGCAAGATATGGGATATCAAATAATCTCCAAAAGTTCTTATACTCTGCCCACCCCTCCCTTCATATCATTATTGTTCTTATTTTACACTAATGGAACATTAAAATAGCTCAACCTTGTTTGTTTAGTCTTTTAACTGTCTGTATTCTCATTCACATGTTAGTGGAAATGAAAATTATTAATTTGTATTTAGACTACATGAAGAGAGGCTTGCAGACAATATTTGTCTCTGAGTATAGCGTGAGGTTTCTTGGAGTCTGCCAGGCCAAACAGATAGAACCCTATCTTGGGCAGTGTTGCATTTATAGATTTATGTTTGAACCTTTTAGATGAAATCATTATTTCAGAAAAGCTATCATATATTAATATTTTACACTGCTACCATGAAGTATTTCACTGTATTTGCCTTTTTTCCAGCATATCCTCATTATTTGAGGATAGTATATTTAATATTAAAAATCTGTGCTTTAGATTGCGTATGATAGTGCGGTAGAACCTAAGTTACTGCACATGTTATGTAATGTCCTTGCTGACTGATTACATGCTGGCAGTGAAGCACACTTTGTTAATGTTGTATCCTTGCATAAATTGTGGAAACGGTTTATAATACACCCCTAAACTACTTAAACTACAATAACCCAATTATTTAACCCCTCACTGACTGCATGACCTATTTCTCTCTTCTTGTTGCAAAACAACACGAATATAATGCACACACTAAAAGGGGGGAATAATTCCTGCAGGGTGCTCCAGAAAGGGAGGGCCAATCCCTGGAGACATCAAATGGAAGAAAATAATAATATCCAGGCACACCTGAGGTAAAAGGCAGTCTTTTATTAGGAACAAAAAAAGTTGCGACAACGTTTCGGCTTCTTTCTGAGCCGTTATCAAGTTTTAGACTTGATACTTTCCCCCCCATATTTCTCTGTTCTGTGAATTCTAACTAGTGGATCATTGAGATCACCAGGATATGCTGTCAGGCTCTTAATAGCATGGCTTAGTTGGCAAGTTTATTGAATCATCTTATTAGCAGACTTTGACAATGGTACCTGGTGATTTAATCAATCAGTGGCTGTGTTCTGTCCACAGGACAGTTAGGGCCAATATTATCATTATGAGAAAAAGGAAAACTGCAATGCCCAACTTAGTTAATCAGGCCAAGGTGAAACCATTTATTAGCAGAGCATGCCAAATACAAACGTTTCAGTACTCCTGTCCCTTTGTCGTCCTATAGTTTAAAAAAGCCAGCCCACCTACAAATATTTTACTCCACTTCTACCCATTCATTTATATGTTTATTTTTCATTTGTCATCCATCCATGTCTGTGTACTTATTCTCTCTACCCCCTATTGTTTCCTGTGATCCAGTATAGGGCAAAGTAACAAAAGGATGAAAATCAGTAAATCTCTTGTGCATCAGTAGTGACTGGGGTTAAATTTACTTCTCAGGTGTGTGAAGTCACATAATTCAAAGGCATAAACTCTCTGTTCCATAAAATATACATCGGATATGCTGGAACTTCTGATCAAGAGATCCAGTAATATCAGTATGTCAGAAGTGTTTAATAGCTTTCAAAATCCATTGTTAATATCAGTGAAACACTATATAAATGAGAACTGAATTGAACATTTTGTAAATAAATAGCACAGAAGTAATTTACAGCACCCATATCATCAGAGGCACATTTTAGAAAACAGGAGGCTGGACAAAAAGAATGTTGGACAGTGTCTTAAAAAAGGGTGATTTTTTGAATGCTAATTATAATAAACAGCAACACTTTTTCTCACCATGTACCTAAGAAAATGTGTCTGTTTTCTGAACTAGTAATCCACGTGAAAAGGAAGAATCCACATTCTTAAAAGCCGTTGGGCCTTGGTGCTACCAGACCTGGGACTTGCAAACCCTATACATATGGTGAAAAGTAGTGTGGTCCAGGCACTCAACATCGCTTAAAAGGCAGTTTTATTAGAACAGAAATAGCAACGTTTTGACCTACACAGGAGTCTTTGTCAAGCTTGGGACCTGGAGTGGGTATATACACACACACACGCACACATGTATATTTGTGTATATAGATAGATAGATAGTTATTGTGAACTTTCCCCATAGAGGTGCCACTCCCCCTGCCTCACCTCCATGGCTGTGATCATCAGAATTGACTATCTTAGTCAATCAAATGCTTTCTGATGATGTCAGCCAAGATGGTGGATCAGTAGTGGGTCCAGATGCAAGGATCCCCGAGCGATGCTGGAAAAAGGTGAATAAACACCTTTCTAATCCAAGGTAAAATGGTGGCAACCACCTAAATCGTGGTTTTAAAACTATTGTGTCAGAAATACATGTTTGTGTTCATGTCACTATAGGGCCCCTTTAAGAAAGTAAAAGTTGAAAGGGAAAAGAAGCAGAGCAGAATTGGGAAGGGTAATGAGAGGAGATACGTTTAATGTAATTTAGGTGAATTAGTGAAATTTCCAGCTGAAAGAGAAATATGATATTTTGATTATGGAGCAGGAAGAATTAATTTGCATGGGGGGTAATGGCATTGACCTAAACGGAAATTAAGCTGAAATATAGGGGGCCAGAAAGTATGAGTTGATCTGAGAGAGGTCCAAAAAATTGCAGCTGATATGAATGAACGGGTTGGGAAATACAATTGAATTGTGGAGTTTTGGTATCCCCCTCAACAGTGCTTTCTAGGTGTCCTAGTAATGACACCTTAAAATGCTAAAGATAATGTAAGGGCACATATGGCAAGGACAATGTGCTAAACCGCTACCACAAAGCATCATATTGTTACATTCCTTAGAATAAATTCATCTTGAAAACACTTCTAAAAACAAAAGTACAGAGGCATCTCAGAGTTTTCTTGCTCAAGCAGCATCATGCCTGGCCTGATTAATTAAGAAAAATCCAGCCTGTATTGTGGTTACAAACCCACTTGATGCTCTGTTTTGCTGTAGTCGTTATTGATTTTTATTTTGAAATATTTCAATTCTTGCTGAGACTCGCCATTAATTTAAAGTTAAGGTTAAATTCTTCATGCAATGGGATGCTGGCCCTTCAGGCAATAAATTAAGAAGTGTTCACTCTTTCAGCACAGAAGCAATCCGTAAAGTTGCCTTATTCTGTTGGCATTATGCAGCCTCCTTTCCTCTGTGCCTAGCAGGGCACTCAGACAATAGAACTGCAGATGTGGACACTCTGTGTAGCACAGTTGCCCTTTAACCAAAGAAGCTGTTTAGCAACAGGTGATGCTGTTTCGTTCCTCTCGTTTGTTACTCGCTGATTGGATGCTCTCAGCAGGACACTAGCTTCCAAGCGAGACGGCTTGGCCTATTTTAAAATAGGACCGCAGTGTTGTGCTCACACACGCTGCATAGCAGACTTGACCCAAGTTTAGAAAGAAAGCCAAGCAAAAGATGCTTTGGCAGGCTACGCTACCAGCCCACATTCCCACCTCCCATTCTCCCTTTTCCATTGTCCATGGACCTTAGCAGGCATGATAACTAATTAGAACTATTCAGACTTAACAAGCAGAAAGACAAAGCATGACAGCTCCTATATACTGGCCTACTACTGATGATTGTATTACACTCACCAAGCCATTTCTGGCTTCACAGCCCTCTTGGGTAATGGACTGTGAGACAGAAATAAGGACTGTATTAAAACACTACTAAATCTCCGTTAGCCGTTTGATCCGTGGTAATTTGGTTAGATTTAGGTGAAATTAATTTGTTGTTAAATATTTGTTCAATGCTAATTGCAAACAGTTTTTGAAAGAAAAAAAAATACTGGATTTCCTTTATGAGCAGTATCTTGATTATGAAAACGAATGCAGGATGGACATTATAATGTTATAATATATCACTATAAGAACTTTTTATGATTGTGTTCCATATAAGTTTGACATTTCCTTTAGATGGAATTGATGGAATTGAAGGCTCCTTAATGCAGTATGTAATGATTTTTTGCATAAATATCCACGTGTTAGCAGATGTGATCACATGTGCTAACACACTTTTTCCCCCCTATTTTTATAACATAATGGTGCACTTGGTTTGTTTTTGTTTGTGTTTTCTTTAGACGAGTGGGAGAAGAGGGGGGAATTATACGGACACTCACACCCAGAACATACATTTCTTCATAGTGGTGCTGCTGTAAAGAAATAAATGTATAAAAAAATAAATATTAAAGGAAGATTGATTGCATATACGCAATGACAGGATCAGCTATTTTAGCGAACAGATATGGGTATTTAGCCATACTATATAACCACAGCATACTAAAGTCCACCACTGCTTCAAAGTAAATGGGTCCTACAGCTGAATAGTTTTTCCATTTTAATAAATAGCAAATTAGAGTTGTTTTAAGTGAAAGTGCCTGTACAGTTTTATAATAAAGAGGTCATTTGACTGAAGCTTAGATCCCAGGTTACAGTGTAACCAAAAGGTAATTTTTAATGTAATGAATACATATATGATACATGTTTACTTTATAATGACCACTTCAAATAAGCTTTCTTGTTATATGTTCAACTCGATTTGTTGTTATCGTTATTATTGTGATGTACAGAACACACTTTAAACCTAATTACGTAGGGCAATGGGCTATTTGACAAGTTTACTGTGTATGGTAATTAAAGAACTAGAGATGCTGGAAATAATTATCCAAAGGTAACGAATAAGGTTTGCTATTCAAGAGTTATATTATGGATAACTAAGAAATTTTAATTTAACTGTGTTTAAGCAGTTCTAATTTGAGGTACTTTATATTTTTAGTAAACAGACACATGTGAATATTTCATACTTTTTTTTATTTATTTTTAAAAAAAAATTATTTTTGTCGTGCATACAAGTGTAACAACATTCGCGAGGTACCCCAACGGCATTCCTCACGTTCATAGTCGACAATAGTAACATTGGAGTAATCATGGTTGTATGCACATTTTCTCTTTTTTGGTAATTGTATTACAGCGTGAGATTAAAGCTATACAGTTTCAGGTTAATATATTGCTGAGAAAACCGAAAGTGTTAGTCTAGTGATCAAACATGAATTACAATAGCATGCTTCAAACACTATGAGGAGATAAACTAAGTTACACTAAACATGGGAAGCATCATAGTGTGTCTTGTAGTTGGCATTATTCAGAGACTATACACAAGATTATACGAACAAGATTACACCAGTGTGCTCCTGCTTGGCTGATTGGCTAAGAGGTGATATATCTTGCTTGTCTTCCTAAGCGTTGGTTAAATTTTAAGGTTAAATGAGGGCACAGTGCCCATACGGAGCACCTAGGTGATACGAGCTAGATTAATGCCACAGATTGGTGCAAGATTAAAATAAACTATGAGCCCAAAATAAGGAAAAACTAAACTTGTTGCTCAGACTGGCAAGTTGCTGAAAATGGGGGTGCAGGGACAGGAGCACTACTCCATATTGGCCTAGATGCCTGTGGGGAGTGGGGCCCTGTTGAGGAGGATCATCATCCTATGCCCACTGATCCATACAGCCTGCCCCAAGGTATAATCAAGTACTGGGATTCTACAAGGCCACCCCGCCAGCCCCATACTCTGATACAGTCCAGTAAAGTCCGTTCGCTTCCCGCGGTTTGGATGGAATCCTGGGACCCTCCTGCTTGTAGCTGGCATTGTCTTTGAGCATAGAGTACCTGGATTTGTGAGCAGTGCCTGGGTATATGTCCATGTGTGGGCTGAGGTCTAGGTGGGTGGCGGCAGATCTTGGAGTGGCGTCTGTAGAGTGGAGGCGCCGTCTTCCTCCTTCCTCCCCTCCATTGAGCCGGCTGCACTGTGAGTGTGCTAGCCGTGTTGCTGATGTCTGATTTTCCACGGTCTGTGGAGGTAAGTCTTGTTTCGATTGCCTCTTGATGGCAGCATGTAGTCAAGACCACAGGATTTTAAAGGCTTTTTCAATGCGCTCTTCAAAGTGGGCCCATGTCATGTATGTCATGTCGGCGGCCATCTTAACTTGTGTGCCTCGTGCGGACAGCTCGGGAGGTTTTGGTTGCCGGATGCCCACGACACCCTGCTTCCCAGCAACGTTGAGGTGAGTACTCTGTGGAGGACCGTGATATCCCCCCGGTCCCAAGGGGGGGGCTAGCGATGTGTCAGCGCCCCTCCGCTGGCCAGAGAACCGGGAAAGCGGCCGTCTCTCCGCGGCTCCCACTGGTTTAGGCTGGGTTGGACAGCACAAGCTTGGGGAACCTCGAGTCGGGTATCCCCGGGTGCAGTGGTGTCCTCCGGTCAGGGTGATTGCTGTTTGCAGCCAGTGTCACCAAGTGGTCGGGCAGTACACCCCGAATCTTGGCCCCAGACGCAGAAGCTCTTGGCCGGTACGTCTGGCCCGCTTGGAGTCAAGCTACGCCACCCCTCTCATACTTTTTTAATTAAAGTGGCTTTGTCCCTTTCCTTTTTTTTATTGGCTTGTCCAAAATCCCACCCTTGGATGCATCATTGTTTTTTGATTTTTTTTTTAAATAACATGTCCTTATGTATAAGCTGCAGGTTGCCAAAGGGTGGAACTGTAGTCAAGCTCCACATGCTCTGTCAGCTTTGTCATACATCTTGTCCAATAGCCACCCTCCTTCAGTGTTGCATCACATCTGAGAACAGCGTCCTGGCTCCTTTGTGCTGATTCTCACCATGTCACAAGTGTCAACACAGGTCCAGAAAGTGCACAAGGAAGATAGGAGTTCCAGGTTCTTCCATCTTAGAAACTTTAAGATGGCAGTGTGGCATGTACTTACCTCCGGCCACGCAGCCCTCCTCCTGCTGCGCAGTCCGACTGCTCCACACGGCCGTGCGGCATAGGGAAGGGTACTCGCCTCCATCGAGCCGTGCAGCCCCCCTCCTGCCGGCGGTCCAGCCAATCCGCGCAGCAGGACTTCCTTATATAGAGTGTAGGCGTGACGTCACGTTTGTTCTTAATGTGATCAAGTCATCATTGCAATCCGAATCTATTTTGAGTCGCAATGATGACGTGGACCAATCAGTTCACATGTAAGCCTATTTAAGGCTTGATTTGGCCCATATTCTTTGTCCTATCGTGGTTTCTGAATAGATCCTTGTTTTGTGTTCCTAGTGATTCCCTATTGTTTTTCTGTGTTTGACCTCGGCTTCTTATTTGACCTTGTGATTTCTGGTATTCTGATCCGGCTTCGTATTGACCTTGTGATTTCTGGTATCCTGACCTCAGCTTCGTATTTGACTTGTATTTTCTGGTATCCTGACCTGGCTTTGTATTGCCTTTGTGCATTTCTGTAGCCTTGACCTCGATTCTTGCTATATTAATACGTTAAGTCCAGCCACTCTAAGGCTCAGTAATGTGCCTTTTGGATCCACTTTTTGTGGGTTTACTCTCACCTGCGTGTTGGGGTACAGCTCCCGTGACAGGCAATACCTTGAACTCCCATCCAGGACCATGAAAGAAGACCCTGCAGGAACGGCACATTAATAAAAGAAGGTCAGTTGCACAAGTCCCATGGTCAAAATGTTGTGGTAGAGATCTAGGGAGCTAGAGTGAGGGATCCCTCGGCCCCAGCTGAATTATTAAGTGAGAGAGCCAGTTAAAAAAGGGGTAATATAGTGAGTAGACCCAGCCAATCTGGTGATATATATGGTAGAATGTGAGCTAGGAGTACTTTTATTGTTCTTTTGTCATCCCTTACCTGATTTATCACTGTTTTGGCTGGTACCACACATAGTGAGCCTAAAAAAAAAAGAATCTGTATGTGACGGGATAAAAGCTATAAAAAAAACAAAAAAAACATTTTTTTTAAAAAAACAGACTTTGATTTTAGTTATTTAGCCCCATATTTTAATAACAATATTTCCGATCACTAATATCAATGAAACCCGCACTGAATTTTATTTTGTGTACTCAGGCATTTTTAATTTTCTTTATTTTTTTTATTTTGAAGGGAGTGCCTTCCCTTGTAATTTTCCACAGGTGAGCCTTTAATGATATCAATGCAATCATGGCACAATGCTTTTCTATAGACTTTGATATAATAGGTTCAGCAAAAAAACAGTTGTATACCTTTTGTTAGGCAGTTAAGCGACTTAAGTGACCACAATCATGCTAACGTTTTATCAGCATCATTAGTACTTTATCATATTCATCAACCTAAGGAATATAAGCCTCTTGCATTACGGGCAGAAGATGGATTGTGACCGTGTTGAAAACACACACTTGATTAGAACTAAAGTTCAGAAAACATTATTAAATACTGGTGCTCAGTTATGATCCAGGCCACAATTAGGACTGCTTACAAAGGCCTCGATTTAATATTTTTGAAGACGTTTTTCAAATCATTTAATATTTTTGAAGACGTTTTTCAAATCATTTAATATTTTTGGGTGAACTCTTAATACGTTTTTCAAAATATAAAAAATTCAAGAAATCTATTAAAAAAAAGGGGGTTTGCCATGAGTTTTTGGAGGGGCCTGCTTGCCGACCTCCTGCCCTGTGATTATGGCCCCTGTTATTGGGGGTTCAAGGCACTTGGGACAGAACCCTCTGTCCCTGGATTACAGCTTTAGCCTTTATTGTTTGGATTTGAACATTTCCCTGGTGTATTCGTGGATGTGTTCGGTAATTAAACTGCTATTACAGCCAGGATAATGCTATTCAAACAGACGAACAAACCACCGAATGACCGACCACCCTGCATGTGGAGTGTGCGGCTTGTTAAACACCCAGAAGTTGTGGTTAACCGCAGCTTAATTGGCAAACAGCTGGGTGGGCAGCGTTCGTATGAACGAACACATGGTGGCAGCCATTTTGTTTAGCCGAACGCGTTCAGCAGGGTGTTTTGTTTCCACAAACACCGCTGAGACTTCCACCTTCCGTGCGTTCGGCTAAATCCATACGAACAGAGCGCTATTTCTTGAGAGCAGTCTACCAAACGAGGCACATCTAATGGAGTAATGCACGAATGGATCCATTTGTGCAATTTGAACATTATTTGAATGAGAAGATAGACCGGCCGCACAGCCTAAATCTGTGGAATTCTTTTGGGCATGAAAGCCATGCTTGCGGTCGGTCAAATGCGACTTCCATGGAATTCCGGAACCCCTGCTCTGATCTGGGTGATTTTTGGATATGTTGTTCGCCCAGATCAGAGCTACGTATGATTTATGGGGATATGTCGTTGTTTTGGGGTGTTTCTGTGTTTTGAGTAAAACTGTATATTTTCTGCCTGTGGTAATTAAGTTAGCCCATTGTGTTTGGTAATTGTATCACAGGCAGAGGGGAGGGTTTGTGTGCATTAGCTGGGAGTGTCTGACTGTACTGTACTGTGTTGATTGGCTGTTATAACTTTGTGTCCTGTGTTCCACAAGGTCCACATGGGTGATAACCTTGTGGGGAAATGTGTATAAAAGAAGCAGCTGTATCATTAAACCTTCAGTTCTACTTCACCCTCAATTTAGAGTCCTGTCCCTTATTTGGGGAATCTGCTACAAAGGATTGCTATGCTCTTCATACTCCCTTGAATAATCACTAAGCTCTTGTAAGAGCTTGTTCCTTTTCCTGTCCTGCTTCACTCTCTGGGGAAAGAGAGATTCACCCACTGGAACCTGGAGCCTTGTCGAGACCCCAACCAAGCTGCGGCGGTTCGTGGGGTCTGTGGTGGTTATGGTCTCTGGTGGAATGATTGGAGCCCTGAGGAAGCGCTAGGAGCATCCTTCAACGGAGGTACCCAGTCAGGGTGCCAGGTGATCCGTTACAATGAAATTTCAGCTAACGTTGCTAGTGTTGTGGGAGAGTTCTGGCCTTTATATCCATCCTCTTCCCTAAAGGTGTTTTGCGGTCTGTGTTACAAAACACTTTATCCCACTCTTTTCATTTTTTGTGTTTTATGTCTCTGAGGTACCTCTTATTTTGTCATTATCCCTCATCCTCTGTATTCATTTTCTTATCGTGCACTTACTTGCAGTCCCCACTTTAGGCACTGGACAGGGCACACTTTAGGCCACCTTCTAATTTATCATGTATCTTCGGTTACTTTTTCTAATATAAATGTGACCAGATATATTCATGCAAAAAAAGAAAATGTGATCAAAACAAGATACCATATATACACGAGTATAAGTTGACCCGACTATAAGTCGAGACCCCTAATTTTACCCCCCAAAACTGGGAAAACTTATTGACTCGAGTATAAGACATGGGTGGGAAATGCAGCAGCTACTGGTACATTTCTAAATAAAATTAGATCCCCCAAAAATTATATTAATTGAATATTTATTCACAGTGTGTGTATATAATGAATGCAGTGTGTGTGTTTGTGTGTTGTGTGTGTATATAATGAACGCAGTGTGTGTTTGTGTGTGTATGAATGCAGTGTGTGTGTATGAATGCAGCGTGTGTATGTGTATGAATGCAGTGTGAGTGCAGTGTGTGTATGTGTATGTGATGCAGAGCCTTGGTGGGGGGTTGGGCATTTTTATTATTTTTTTTATATTATTATTTTAATTTTTTTTTGCTTTATATTATTATTATTATGTTATTATTTTTATATTATTATTATTATTATTTAAAAAAAAATTTTTTTATATTATTTCAATTTGTATTTATTTTTTTTCGTCCCCCCTCCCTGCTTGTTAGCTGGCCAGGAAGGGGGGCTCTCATTCCCTGGTGGTCTAGTGGATGGGCTGTGTAGGAGGGGGGCTGGCAGGAAGCATTTACTTACCTTTCCTGCAGCTTCTGGCAGCTCACTTCTCTCTCCTCCGGTCCGGTCAGCTCCACTGCAAGTCTCGCGGTGTGAGTGCCGCACGGAGCGTTGCCACGCTCTGACCCCGCAGCTCTCGCAAGACTTACAGTGGGAGCTGACAGGGGAGCTGACTGGACCGGAGGAGAGAGAAGGGAGCTGACAGGAGATGCAGGAAAGGTAAGTAAACGCTAACTGCCAGTCTCCAACAGGACCGCCGGGCTTGTAATGAGCCCGGCGGTACTTTTCTGTATGTATGACAAGTGGGGGGTTTTCAGCACAAAAAATGTGCAGAAAAACTCGTCTTATATTCGAGTATATACAGTATATGCATTTTTTTAAATATGTTGTATAATGGTACTAGTGGTATTATAAATGCATGATCTAACCTTAAATAAACACTAAAGTCACCAAAACAACTTTAGCTTTTAATGAATCAGTTTGGTATATAGATCATGCCCCTGCCTTCTTACTCCTCAATTCTCTACCATTTAGGAGTGAAATTACTTTCTGCTTTCTGAAATTACTTTCTACTTTCTGCCAAGCATTGTGCCATGATTGCATTGATATCATTAAAGGCTCACCTGTGGAAATTACTCTCTGCATGTATTGCACAATCTGTTTTATTTAGAACTTCTTATCTCCTGTACTGTTAATTACTAGACCTTGCAAGAGTCTTCTGTGTTATTAAAGTTCAGTTTACAGAGCAGGAGATAAAACTTCTAAAATAAGTTAACATATCTTTTTTGACGCAGGATGTTTGTTTCTGGCCATGCAGCCCTAGCTACACCTCCCCTGGCTGTGACTCAAACTGACTTAGCTCCTAAATGGCAGATGATTGAGCAGTGAGACTTCAGGGACATGATCTATACCGTAAAACTGCTTTATTAAGCTAACATTGTTTTGATGACTGTAGTAGACTTTCAAAATTAAATATATATTTTATCTGAGGTCAAGTGTGTTCCTTAATTATTTTAAATTAATCCCTCCCACTGAATTTGCTTATAATATTTCACCAGGACAGACTACACTTGAAAAAGCCTACTATACGACAAATGTGTTCTGTTATTTTATTTTACTGATTTGGATTGGATTATACAGCTCATACCTACCCATTAAGAATCGTTTTCTGTAACACGTGGAGCTCCCGACTACCTATCCTTGATAGGGATGACACCACCTTTGCTTGTCAAGGAGAGCACTTTTATTGCTCCAGATAATGCAAATAGCATTTAAGCAGCAAACAAGAGTTTTCGTACAAATGTATACCAAGTATTACAGTAAGTCAAAAGCAGGTTGATAATATGCATAACAACCAAAGCATGGTTGAAGTGGTTGAAGAGTGCAGAAACACAAACAAAGTAAAAAGCAGTATACAAATAAACATTTGTACTAGTCAGTAGAATGGTAATTACAAAGCAACAGAGAAAAAAAACAAAACAAATTAAAATAAACAGTTGCTTAGCAGTAACTATACTACAGTGTAAAGCAAATTAATCAGTTTTATGTTGGCGTTCGTTCCAACACTTTTTTCTCTCACTGATAAAACCTCAGAGGACTTTATGGGATGCATACAGGTCTCCGCTCCCAATCTCTGACACACACTGACTGACATACACACATTCTGACAGACATACAGTGACAGGCACACACTCTCTGACTGAGACACACACACACACATTTTCTCACTCACACACTCACAAATTGCTATTTTAATTTAAATCCACCCAACCTCCCTACCATTGGGAGAGCTGAGTGGATCTTTCCCTGGCGTCCAGTGTGTCTCATCTCAATCTTCCTGCAGTTACTCTCTGCTCCCATGCATGCTCTCTGTAGTTATGCCAGGGCCGGAGTGACTTCAAGGAAGCAGATAGGAACTGCAGGAAGATTACTGCTCCCTCACACGCCGCCTCTATGCTCCCTCCGGCGCCCGGCTTTAATGTTTTCTGCACGGGTTAGCAAAGTGCCAGGGCGAAATGTCTAGTCACCATGGCGACCTTGCACCTGGAATTTGTATTTGTTGATTGCACACTTCAATACATTTTGTAAAAAATTCCCAAGGAGTACTCTATTTATTTACTCTCTCTCTCTCTACTTTTGTCCCTGGCCCCTTATGTGCCTCCCCCCCCATCAAGTATGAATCTTAGAGACGTCACTGTTAGTGATGCAGCCATACTGCTCTCATGGAGGAACAGGATTTTAAGATTGAGCTAGCTGGGGGGGGGCAGGGCCTGACAGCAAAGATGGCCAGACGCACTTTTTGGGAGCTCCTGCAATAACGGACCCAAAAGCGAAAATACCAACTGACAGGACAGCATAAGCGGCAAACGGTGATTGGGAGCAGACGCAGAACAGCACCCAGCACACGATGATACAAACCCGGCACCGATACGCCGCGGAAAAGCTGCAACAGGCCATGCGGCCTAACCTAGTGCAGAGCATAAGGCCCAAGGAAGACAGCCGACCTCCCTGCACGGTACGGGCTCCTACGCAACAGCCCAAAGCAGCCCTGCTGCCCCTCCCCCTTTGGACCAGTGGGGGACATCCCGGTCCTCGCTGGGGACGATTACCCCCACAAGCACACCTGAACAAGCAGCGAACTCGCCAAGCAAACGAAACCCGCAGGGCCCGGCCAAGATGGTGGTGCCGCCCCAAGCCAAGCACCCAAGCATCGCACCACCCAAGCACACAAAGGACTTTGTGGACTTGCTACGATTTCACCTCTGGGCAATGCTTAAAGCTCGGAGACAACCCTACCAGAGGGCTATGAGAGCGGTGGCGACGTGGATTCGCCCGTCCGTCCCGCGTACCTTGCAATGGACTCCCCCTCATAACTCCAGAGCAGCCTCCACACGAAACTGGAGCCCAGGCTCAAACAGGCAGGAAACGGCGCAGGGCCTTCTGGACTCCAATTCTCACAACCCCGCACCGCAGAAGATCCGACTTACTTCTCACTCAGCAGCCACAGAAAACAACGGGCAGCAAAGCATAAGCCTGCACACAGCAGCCCACAAAGCCTGGCGCGCCGACGACCGAAAAGCAACGAAGCTATATCCCTGGAGACTCAACAGGCAGAAAACCCACCCACGACATACCAGGGTGGAGACCCAGAAGGGACCCTTACCCAACGGCACAAGCGAGGCTGCCAAAACAGGCATCGGGTGAAACAACGGAACCTCAAGCACCACACGGCCTACGGCCGACAACCCTGCCCATGAAGCAGAGACTGATATTTTCAGAAGACGGAGGCAAGGCATTTATATCGTGCTTAATGTTAGGCATGTAACCTATCTATACCTAACTTACGAGCTAAAATTATTAATGTTTATTTCTCTGCACTTACCGTTAACATCAGAACCGGCCTATTCCCTGAGTAATTATTAGTGCATGTCCACATACTGTTGCCCCTGTGATTCTGAAGTGACAGAATGCCCTGGAAATTTATACTTTTCTCTTATCTGCAGCCTACACTAACTACAGGACTAAATGTGACGCAAATTACTGTTGTCTATATTTTTACTTTCTCTGAATCCTGCTGCTGAGACCAGTATAGCGAGGGAACAGAATTGTTAAAAGTCCTTTGCATTGCTCTTGCAGATACACTAGCTTATACATTGCATTTGTGTTAAACAGGAGTTTCTCATTCCGATAACTTAATATATGTATTCATGTTATGGTTGCCTAAATGTTTATTACATTGTTAGCTAGACAGGGCAAACCGCCTTAACACTGTACCAGCGTACGTGAAGTTCTAAAGTTAAGCCTGAACTTGTAGTATATTGTCTAAGCATGTAAACTAGTACTCATACGCTTATTTCTTGAATCATTACTCGTTAATATATAAAAGAAAAAATTTATGCAAACCTCACATGCCACAACACTGTTATTTTATAACTATGAAAATAGAGCCTGCTGACGCCGTTGTGGCCATACAGGCACTGTTGTACTCACCTGCAAATCAAAAAAAAAGAATTAAAAAAAAAGATTGAGATAGCTGGTTATGCAACTCTTGGAAATATATTTTTAATAACTGGTAGCCATTAAAAAGTTTAGATCATGGGGGCGGAGCCTGACTGCTGAGCCGTGCAGACGTGCCGAACACGAGCTCCGGCCCGACGGGCAGAATCCTGGATAAAGTGGCACCTACACAGCCCACAGAAACCCGAGGGTACACTTCCCACATCGGGGGTGCCCTGCTGAACCCAACGAGACCACACCGGAGCTCGTCGGAGCCGGAGACGCAGAGACACATGTGCGGCCTACTCGGGCTGTAGCCAGGGAGGAACAACCGCTCTCCTTGGCGTAGTAACCCGCAAGTAACTCTACGATAACCTACCCCCCCCCCCCTCTGGACCGGTGGGGGACATCCCGGTCCCCACTGGACATACATACCAGCTCGAGACACAAGCATTTCGCAACACGACAAACGGGGGCAACTGATAAGCACGGCCCAGCCAAAATGGCCGCCAAGCCAAGGCCTGGAAAACAGAGCACCCGCGCTCAACCACCCACATCCACTCTGGAGGCCTTTGACCATTTTTGTGCCAATCTCAGGGACGCCCTGCACAGCCGGGGTGTTACTCACCGCCAAGCTGACAAATTGGTGGCTTCGTGGATACGACCAGCGGCACGGCGCAGCAATTATAGATGGGTATCGCAAGCCTCCAAGAATGCCGCCCGGCAAAGCAGTCGGGCCACGAGGCGGGGAACGACAACACACCTGATGGACACATGCTCACACTCGCACAAAGGCAATCCTGGGACCACACAACAAGCGGCACAAGCAAGTTCCTTACCAGACCGTAATCCCGGCACTTGGCACAGCAAAAATCAGCTCCTCTCAAGCAACTCTTCCATGCAAGTAACCACGCGACCATGCACCCCACAGAGCACTACAGGAGCAAACCTCCGAAGCCAGGACACCGATCCCAAGGGCCGAAATGGAGAGACGGATAACAACAGCACCCAGGACTTACCGACACTGGGAATAGGCTGAAGTACCCAACGCAACGCCTCACAAGGGTACTTGGGCTTTTAGCATGGACTGTTCTAAGCCCCCACACCACCTACGTACCCAGTCCCAGAGGCTCGAAGCTTTTACCCGGCAGACTATGCCCCCGTGACACCCTCACCGGTATAGGAAAGCCGAATATGTAGCGACACCAACCTCCAGTGACTTAATGCCTCAGTTTACCCTTGGCACGACAGTTTACTCTGTACATAACCACAATGGCATAGCCAACTTAGTACTACTAAATGTGACTTACTTACAAGGTTACTGTATATCATTAAAAGGCCAACCAAGCTTGTTACCTAGATATAGATGTATATACATTGAAAGTGCGACCGCCTATGCCACAGAAATGTTTAACATGATATGTCTGAATGCACCCGTCCCTAGTGGCATACTACCAGTTCTCGCCAAGATATGAGAATAGCATGATAACCTCCGCTAACCCCACAAGCATGCTGAGCTCCCCAGCCAAGCAATCTATTGAATATTGTAATTATGACTTTAATTTGTTGTTTCGTTTTGTTTTGGTTCATGTCTCTTTTGTTGTTTTAATATGCCGCAAAAGCCTTTAACCTAACGTCTAATATACTGTGCAACACAGGAAGCTGCCGAGAAGGGCTCGACACCATACCGTGCTCACCATTAGGCATGTAGGTCACCTTAGAAATAAGCCACATGTTTATAATTACTGTTGTTTTCCCCCGAAAACTCTCGCTCCTGCTCGGTTAACTACTGGCAGCCTAACCCTAATTGATTGTACCTAAACCTCGGCACTCAGTGGTGAGCAACTGTCACAAGTAAACGTCATTATTATTCCTTATTATGTTATTTCTATGTTACTAAACTATGCAACCGTCCTAATGCAACTGATGTAACCACCTGTTTTGTGTGACCATTGTATGCAAGCGTTACATGCAAACCATATGAGTAAAATATGTTACGTCACGCTAAACCACGTCAAACTAGACCATCCCCATTGTAATATAAAAATGTGCTGGATTTACCCTGTACCCTATTGTTCGGATGTTTGTATTGTGCTGGAGGACTACCTTTGGGGTACCTCACAGGCTACTGTTATTTTCTTACGCACAACAAAAATAAAGAATTTATAAAAAAAAAAAAAAAAAAAAAAAAAAAAAAGTTTAGATCATGGCTGTTATATGATATAACATTATATTATCCTTCGGGAACTTTTATAGATAAAATACCATATAGTACCTTTTCTTCAGATGCTCCTTAGTGCCTTCAACATACTGTGAGTATGTCGTATGATGCGCTTGTGCTATGCTTTTTGAGGACAGTTACCGCGTGTCTCCAAAATCTGGACACCAAGGAATGAAGTCAGGATGGTGGGACTCGACCTGAAATTCTCGACTTTCCCACCAGAATCGAGATGTTATGGATGTATGCAAGCCACACAGAATAAATTTCATATTAGAAGAGAAAACCCAGATTGTGAGGACCTAATAAGAGAGTAGAAAATGGGCCTATATAATAGTTGTCACGCTGATATTGGCTTTGTTAATGAGGGGAAAAAAGGAGAGCCTTGGTACTCATTTATTCACTGTTCTAAATAGTAGACGCTAAGATAGTAAGAACAAAAACAAACACACTAGCAGTCTAGCAGTGTTACTCATTAAAGTGAGAATTCAAAGTGAATTTCAAATTTAAGGTCAAAATTGCTAAATCTAAATCACTAAAAAGCTTTCAGTTTGGCTACTGTAAACTTAAATTTGAAATTCAGATTGAATTCACACTTTAATACATTTGTAAGTCTTAAGTTCTTCAGGCATTCTTTTTAATCGAAACAGAACTATAATCAACTTGACAATTGATATGTTAGAAGTAACCTGTAAAGAAAGGGAGAGAATCCAAAGAGAAGATAAGACTTCCTTCTGCCATGGTTGTCCAACCTGCAAGTCTCAGGAAACCTTGAAATGCACAGTGATTGCTTTCTTGATCAGTGATGTCGAAGAAAGGTTGAGCTGTGGCTTACAGCAGCCACAGTACTTCAGATATCAACTTTCTGTTGAGTGCAACTGAACTACATATAATCTAAAACCCTACTGTATGATAATTTATGGTATAAAAATACCCATAAACAAGAATAAAAGGAATAGTGACTTTTAAAGTATTTGACTCTGATGCTAAATGTTGTCTCTTGCGACAATCCATCCTTCTTGGACAGCTTGGACACAGTAGCTTTCAGTAGCTTCCCATGTACAAACCGGCTTGAATTCAAGATTTTGGGGTTCAACTGTTAGTTAATGGTTTAACTACTTGAGGTAAGGTGGCACCTGGGGACCAACTCACACCGTAACAACTCCATTCCGATGAAAGTGTCAAAGTTCTATCATGTTGCTGATTCATAAACAAAACTCTGGTAGATCAGCATAATATATCTGAAACCTCTGATGCATTTATGTGTTCACAGTACTTTGTGTACAAGTTGGGGGTTTATTATATGTTAAAGTCTGATTCAGCAGTTGAGAAAAGACATGTAGGTCCAATACATTTGAAAAGCTGTATGAATATAGACAGCAATGTATTTAATTTGCATGTTGCTTCTGTTATGGAGTCTGTCTATGACCTAACATTTTGCATACATTTAGCCCGGTTAGTGTTTGGAAACCGCTCCTCGTGAGGCTATGAATTGCAGATGTAGAGTTGATATGAGTGCGTTGAGCCAAAGTGACTAAACTGAGATTCATATCAGTAGCCACCTTTGAAAAGTTAAAAGCTTGTCAAATTTGTGCATAGAGAAACTACTGTTTCTTGAACTGGTTTACGGTTTATGGATCAGATAATAAGGCTAACTGTTATAATAAAGGTTCTGTTAAAAAACATAAAGCCTCATCCCATGGTTGCATATAGGCACAGCATGGCAGTCAGTACTTTGTAATATCTTAAACATGACAGATGGGGCTGCCAGACCTAATTACATCAAGGCAGTCATCACAGATTTCTCATATATGGGGTGGGGGGAGGTGAGCAATCTGGTCATCTTTTCTTTAGGTAACAAGCTGTGACTCTTTGCAGACTCAATTACTGACCAAGAAAAGTGGTGCTGGCTACAGGTGCCAGTACTAACTGTACTCTTTGGCTGAATTGGTTGTCTCTACTGACTGGAGGTGTATCGTGATCAGTTCTCTAATTGAAACATTATAGTACTCAGTTCAATCTTCATGGGTTGTCTGCTGAAGTACACAATATATGCATATACAATTATTCCTATATTTTGTTCTTTAAAGTTTATGACTTGTACATGTAAACACGAATATCTAACTTAGATGAATAACTAATCCCTTGCTAGATCTTCTAAAGCCAATTTACCCAAATGTCTCCAAAGGGCAAAGCACTCTTCCCGTCTGGTCTCACAAGAAAATCCATATGCAATCAGTATACTAGAAATGTACTGACCATAGAGAGAATGGTTCCACTGCAGTTGTAGGTTGTCAAATCAATTGAATAATTTAATAAATCAATCAGCGAATGAATTTATAGACTATGAATTAAACTATGCTATACAGATGTAATGTGGATGTAACAGCCATAGTTTATAAATTTGAAATATATTTATTTTTAAAATGTCTGTTGAGCACCTTCAATTGACTAGTCTTTTTGGGAGTTGATCCAAGCATGGAGAGTTTGTACTGGGTGTATTAGACCTAGCCTGATTGGGACCAAAGACAGAAGGAGAATGCAAACTGTTCTTGATATTGGGAATTGACTCCAAAGCCCACTCTTTGAAAGTACTCAACAGTTATATTTCAGTCTGTTCATCTCCCATCATTTAAACCAGAAGAAAACAATATCCAACTTCAGTGACAACAGCATACAGAACAATTGACTAGAGAACAGTATGCGAAGATTCCACATAACAGTGTTACTCTTGTTTTTTATACCTGTGATAAGACAGCAGACATTCTGATCACTATAGAGTGGAGATCACAGAGCACTGGAGACTCATCCAAATAGATAACAAAGTCTGTGTGACAACCGATCCCAGATTTTATTGGGAAATGTTCGTGGCTGACATAACTCTCAAAATTCAAAAAACACCCTGCACATTTGACATCCTTTGAACCCTTTATGTATGTGTTGGATTATTTTATTAGTTGTAGGAGTGCCCTTCTTGGGGTAACTAGGTGCTATGGGGTTTTTTAGGTTCTGATTTATTTATATATATATATATATATATATATATATATATATATATATATAATAGGTGAACGATTGGGTATGACACTGCCTATAACTGGGTCCTGTAATAATATAGGCCAGAATTTATTATAGAACTATCATATATATCCCCCAAATAACAGACCACAAAAGACATTTAGATCACATAAAACCACCTCCCAGGGACATAATGAAAGAACACAACAAGACTCTAGACCATTACCCAGAGAGGACAGTCATTATAGACATGATCAACACCAAAAAGGGATAGACCTTCAGACACCACCAATAAGAGATCTTACCCAGAGGCCACTATAAGCAAAACATAATTTTAAAAAGTATTTCCCCTAATACCAGTAAGTATTATTTAAAACACAAGGTTTAAAGGATCACCAAATTTTTTTTTACCAAGGAGTACTCCTTGGGAACAGCCCAATTGCTTCTTCCATCTCCAAACAGAATCCCCTCTAAAAAGATGGAGAGTAGAGGAAGAAAAAACAAATCCTCTCAGGAGAGAGGGATCCTACCATTAAATGAACATAATAAGGGCATTTTTAATCTAACACATATGCCTTTAACAGATCTAGAGATTCAGGTATTAGAACATGGACTGTAATTCACCCCGGCACAAAAGGCAGATAATTTCACTCTATTCATAGATCTAAAGAAATATGTAAGATCTCTAGCAGTCAAAAGACACTTTATAAAGAATCATATTCCATCCACATTGACTGACACACTTGTGGAATTAGATGAAGAACCAAGGAAACATAATAACTTTGAACTTTTTAAACCACAGTCTAAATTCTATCCGATACATAGTAGGGGACCATATCTAGACACATTCAAGAAAATGGTTAATGAGGAGTTCAAAATATTTAATAAAAAACACAATAAACAACACAATTTGATCCAGACGTCCCTCCATCACTTAGGAGTTTTATTTAAGCAGCCATAAAATTCATATTGGAACACAATAAATAAATTTATGAAGGGAAATTTTACCTTCAAATTACAAGTACCGCCATGGGAACCAGATTCGCCCCCAGTTATGCCAACCTATACCTGAGAAGGTGGGAAGACCTTTTCGTTTGGTGCGGGCATTATAATCCGGAATGAGTCCCATGAGTCTTATAATAAATTTGTGGAATACCTCAATCAAACCTCATTTAATTTAAAATTTACATCAGAATGGAATAAACATACAATCAATTTTTTTGGACCTTTCTTTATTTTACAAAGGTGACAAAGTAAACTCAAAATGTTATTTTAGAAAACCTGATGGTAATAGTTATGTACACAGAAAAAGTTGCCACCATACACCGTGGCTTAGAAGTATTGCGAAGAGTCAACTCACTAGAGTAAGACGCAATTGCTCTAACTTACAAACTTTTAGGATCCATGCAGGACATATTAGAAATAAATTGGTCAAAAAAGGGTACGATAAATTGAGAGAGAGATGGGGGGCGGAGTCTGACCGCCGAGCTGACTGGATGCGTGGGGAAAGAGCTCCCGCCGGGCGAGCAACAAACAAGGTGATTTCAGCGACTATATTGCCCAGAACCCCTCCAGAGTGCGACACCCACGACGGGGGAGCACCGGAGAATCGGGGGATACCCTTCTCGAGCATATCGGAGCACATAGACCGCAACGCAACCTGAGGCCTGCGGGGGTCGGAGCCGGGGAGAGGCGGCCGCTCTCCTCGACACCGGACACCCCAGAAAGCACTACAGACCTCCTACCTCCCCCCCCCCCCCCTGGACCGGGGGGGACATCCCGGTCCCCTCTATACAGACACACAGGCGGGCCAGAATCGAAAGCTAGTGTGACAACGTACCTAGCTGACAGAAAGCAAGTCAGCGGTGTCTAAGATGGCCGCCCGACGACTGCCGAAGAAAAAGACTGAGGAAGAGCTCAGGTACCCCCACTCCCTGGCGGCCCTGGACAGGCTCTACTCTGCCTTCTGCAAGATGCTGCACCTCAGGGGAATGCCCTACCCTCAGACGGCTCGTGCGGTGGCCTCGTGGATCCGCCCGGAGACCCGCCGTCACTACTATGGAGCCCCACTACAGGCCCTCAGGGCGGCCGTCCAGCCACTTCAGCCCCGACACAAGAGAAGGCGGGAAACTGGCCACGCCGACCTAGATACTCACGTCCGCATCCATAAACGCAGTAAGGACAATGTCAAGCAACCCCACAATCCCAGCTGCATACCCAAACAAAGCACATCAGACCGGCAGGTTTCCATGAGACGACCCAGAGCTGGGACTGAGCAGAGGACTGCGACAAGGGGGACAGCTAAGCATCACAGCCCGCCTCAACGACCAGGATCAGAGGCATCAAGATGGCTACCTCCGACTAACAACCCAACGCAAAGGAATATCACATGGGAGCCTAAACGGGACTGTGAAATACCACAGGCAGGAGTTGGTTAAACGGGACACTTGCCACTAACGATGAGTACATATTCATATTGCTCATGTTTTAAGTTTGATTCCACAATTTTTTTTTATTTTTTTTTATTATTTTTCACATCACTGTGCCTTGTGATAGTGGCGGTGGTATTTCCACAATGAGGACTCTACATATGTCTAATGCCCTGCAAGGCTCTACTGTGTAAATCTAATAATTGCATGCTTAAACCTGCCTCTCTTCATAATCGGAAAACATAGCTTGCAACATTAGTGACACTGTCAAGATTATGGTTCCTAGCAATTTACCTTAACCAGTAATGTAAAATATGATACCCCAGATATAAGCGCCAATTCCTAAGCTAGAGGGCCTTATGAAACAGACTCATGCACACTAGCGCGCCACTACCTCGCCTAATGTCTCATGCAATGTTGACAGCTTGTTAATAAATTGACTTACCGTGTTCATGCGAGAAAACCCCTTCCCCTAAGCAGTTAAAATGCCTATAACCCAGAGGCATGAGCTTCACATAGCACACGACTGACATACACAAGGTGCATCATGGCTTGCATGTCATTATAACCGTTATTTTTAAGTTATAAACGGGGCACAGAACCCGACAGGCTGACTTAGTTCATTATCCTGAACCTTCGTGCTCAGACTATCCCCCCAGGCTCACGTAACTTAACAGTGGCACAGCCACTATGGGACTTCACACAAACACGAGGAGAGGGACAAGGGAAGGGGACAACAAACACACCACTACTATCACCGCACAAAGAAAAACGGATATCGGTTTTTCATTTTGTTAACCCTTCAAACACCTATATCATTATCGCGCACACGCACGTATCTTCCTGCATATACCTCCATATGACATAGCACCCCTACCTAAGGGACCTTAGAATCCCACTATACACACAACCATCATCACTCAATTTCTAACCATCATCGGAGAATAGTTGATGTAGTCACCGCTACATTGGTAACATTGATCTCTCCTATTGTTTTTGACAGCTTGCTGTCATACCTTTCTATAGAGTTACTCCTCGGCGTAGACAAACGCATGGTAATGTTAATTTTTGATTGTTATAAAGATGCTGTTCTTGACTACCACGAGCATAGCCAAAGCACGGATCTAGCTTACTTACTTAATCATACCGCTACACACAAAAGCGACCGTTTTCAACTTGTTTATTGTCAAAACTTTAAAATGTGCTTGTTTTTTTTTGTGCCCCGCATTTTAATGTGGGAAAAGCTCGAGGACTGCTCTTGGGGCACCTCTTATCTACTTGTAATCTACACATGCACAACAAAAATAAAGAATTCAAAAAAAAAAAAAAAATTGAGAGAGAGATTAGGATTATTGCTTAAAAGGATAAAAACTACCTATTAACGGACTGTCCAAGGAGCATTCCAAATGAAAAGTTTAAATACTCCTTTATCACAAGGTATGACACTGATCACTGGAAGATAAAAAAAATGCCTGAATAGATTCTGGCCTATATTATTACAGGACCCGGTTATAGGCAGTGTCATACCCAATCGTCCACCTATCATATCTTAAAAAAATCAGAACCTAAAAAAGCCTCATAGCACCTAGTTACCCCAAGAAGGACACTCCTACAACTAATAAAATAATCCAACAGATACATAAAGTGTTCAAAGGATGTCAAATGTGCAGGGCGTGCTCTAGAATGAATGTGAGACAATCTTTGAATTTTGAGAGTTATGTCAGCCCCGAATATTTCCCAATAAAATCTGGGATCGGTCGCCACATGGACTTTATCCATTTGCTACAATGTCCATGTGGTAAACAATACGTGGGGAAATACATCTTAAAGTATGTCTGAAGGAACACATCAACAACATCAGGAAAGGCATTACCAGCCATTCTGTCCCTGTCCACTGCAATTTATGTCCTATGTTCAACTGGAGGGATTTTCATAGTAGATAACACATGAAAGTTGGTCCCCCTCATCAACGAATCAGATTGGCACACAACCTTATCCACCTGGAGGACCCTTCAACATCACTGGACCACTGTATTTAAATGGGACTGAGGGAGGGCGGGGATTATGCATGTTTTTATTCATTGTTATATCTCTGAGGAAGTCCACTCTTACTGGGCGAAACATGTTAGATATATTATTTTACATTTGTATTTGTTTTTATTATATGCTTTTAATCAGGCGTTTTATGCCTAATAAGCATCCTATTTGTACCTGATCCCTGATTCTGTCCTTTGAAGTTCCTGTGCCTGCTGATTATCAATTACTACCAAAGGTGGAGAGCGGACCGCTGTAACCCTGTTCTGGACTTTGAGACGCTTCTTGAATTTCCATCTTGTGAGTGCAATCTAGAACTGTAGTGTCTTACAGTTAATACTATATACATCACTATGTATTGTTTTGTTTTTATGTTTTAGAATCTAGCTGTATACCAATCTTTGTATTATTCAGGTAGATAGAGAGAGCTGGAGCATTATGCATAATGAAATACATGGATATCTCATGGATATCTCCTTAGTGCTTAGCTCTGCTGTATATCTGTATTTTAGTTGATTCTACCTGTCGTGTGGGTATCTCTGTAGTCTACTGTGACCTGTGTATTTTATAAGTATCTTTGTGTTGTGCCCAGCTCTGAGTATGATATCTCTGTATTTTTATCGGTCGGCTCTGTCTGTCGTATGGTTATTTCTGTATTGTACCCAGCTCTGTGTATTTTATCTGTATCTTTATGTTGTACCGAGCTCTGTATGAGTTTAATGTATGAGTATCGTATGCTCAGCTCTATGTATTGTTTTGGTATTTCGTTATTGTTCTGGGTTCTTCTTATGTATTGCATAGTTATCTTGTTATTGTATCTGGCTCTTTGTATTGTTTGAGCATCTCTATATTATACTGAATTATCTTTATATAGTTTTGAGTATGGTATAGATATTTCTATATTATAACTAGTTTTTACTCTGTTTTGAGTAGGTACAACCAATAGGGGTTGAGGTTAAGTGGACAGATGCAACAGGTCAGAAAATGGTGCCTACCAATTTTAAAAAAATGCAGTTAGATTTTTGAGGAAGAGTCTGGCTCCCCACTATCTTAAAACTTCACCAGTCACCACTGTCACAGAGCTCTGTTAACTAGGAACCTGACTTTGTCAATGAACATCAATTGCTTTATAGTGCAGTACTGTATAGGACAATAAGGGCCGAAGAGAAGAAATATATGAAGTATGTATTGTTTACAGGGTCACTATAAACACCAATGCTAATGTTATATTTCATATGGCATATAGTTTCCAGTCCCTTTCTGGGATTAAAAAAGAAAATAATTTAAGGAGAAAAAATTGGTTCCTTTAACTGCAAACATCCAGTCAATTTTATTCGACACCACAGAAATATGGAAACGAAAAAAAAGATGTCTCTACTTGTGAGTCCAGAAGAAGCCTTGGCAATATGACATGCTTTAAAAAAAATCCATACAACATATACCAACAACCAAAACCACATTGTTTATTGGTCTTGTTGGCTCAATCTCCTACTTTTTAGACGTCTCTGCACTTTCCACACTTCTGGGTTTACCGTAACGATCATACTTGCAAATTATAGCTTAGTCTTAGCTTGGCATTGTTTACCGATGTATTTTTAGGGGGGGTTGTAACCTAATTGTCTATTTCCAGCAGAACACTTTATTATAATATGGTTTTGTAGTTAGGGACATCAAGAGCTTTTGTTCGCATATAGCAAACATTTTAAAACGTCTTTCTTAATCTAGATCAAAGCTTACATTGACAACATACATTAATCTTTTTTTTTTAAAATCTTTATTTTTGGTCATGCATGAAAATACAATACATCATTGCCACAAAAGCAATGATCCCATCTGCATGATCTGGACAGGCCCCTTGGGTGTATGGACGGCGGTGGGGGGTTGCCTCCAATTGGGCCCCTGGCTTGGAAAAAGAGCAGGCAAAAATTTCAGCCTTACCACCTCCCTGTGATGCATGGGGTGTGGGCAGTTGGGAGCCTACCTTCTTGCAGACTTCATGCTGTGTTGATGGAGTGGTGCCTAGCGTATGTAAGTGGGGCTGTGGGGTAGCAGGAGGCAATATCACCTGTGAGCGATTAGCCAGACGTTGCCAAAACCTCTGGCAGACAGCCTAGAATCTGTCATTGAAATTGTCCAGCCACTCCTTAGTACCCTGGCTCGGTCGGGAGTGCTGTGTTGCATGGCTGGCAGCCATTTTGGTTTTGCCTCGTGGGCTTCGCTTGTGTCCTGCATGTTAACCCCAGTGGGGACCAGGATAACCTCCACCGGTCCACGGGGGGCAGGCAGGGGGTTGTAGCAAGTCCCACCTGGTGTTGTGCCGCAGGGACCGGGTGAACGGCCGCCTTTTAAATCTTACAGATTGTAATAGTTTTATTTCAAAACACCTCACCTAGGAAAAAAAAATAATGGGGGTTTAGTTACATTATATGATCATATATTGCATAAGCCTGCCACAACGCCAATGTACCCCATTCTTGGCAGGTCCTACTCTAGCAGCCTAATGCTTGCTCTTGTGAGATTAGTCCACTTACTTGGGAAATACTTCCTTACTGGAACTCTCTGCAAGTCAAGGCTAAATAGAGTCCTGGAATGAGGCACCTGTGACAGGAAGGGGTGCAAAACCAAGGAGTTGGCCTGTACTCCCAAATTTATAAATGAAACCAAGAGGGCTGCATGTTCAGGTGAGCACAGTTCTCTTGATTTCATTTAATAATCTGTATTATTAAAAATTGAACCAAAACTGGTAAACATGGGTCTGAACGAGCAGGGCGCTCAAGCCAAAGGTCTCCTTTTCTCTGTTCTTTTGTACATACGTTCACTGCTCTGGATAAAGCGCAAACTAATATGCGCAAAGTGTTTAGCCCTAGGGTTTTTGGTAGAGCCAGGAGCCATCTGTCCGGCCGTGTTAACAGAAGATTGTTTAGGCAGAACCGAGGCTCCTATACAGGACAGGCCAGTTTCCTTAAACACCGCAATACTCTGGCCTTCTTCCCACAGCATGGGTGACCCTGGGTTGCTCGTGGATCATGGCGCTCACTAAGGATGACAGTGGGGGGGCAGACTCCTACATTTTCTCCATGTATGGACTCTCATTTCATCAGATACTTGGATATTAAACACTGTAAAAGGGTATTTCATAGATTTCCGGTCTCTTCCAGTACAATATTCCCCACCGAGGACGACACAATGCAAACCTTGTCACCAAGGAAATATTGGGTCTCGACGCAAACAAGCCATCATAGAAATCCCTATGTTTACACCAGGCTATGTGAGCAACTAATTCCTGGTTGTCAAAAAAGGTGGAGTCATTGGCCCAGTGATAAATTTGAGGCAACTCAACACTTATGTAACCTACAAACATTTCAAGATGGAAAGAATACATTGTTTACGAAACCTTCTCCAACCTTGGGACTGGATGGCGAAGTTAGATCTGCAAGATGCCTATCTCACATTGCCGATTGCATTACAACACCAAGACTTCCTGCAGTTCATATGGCAAGGAAGGTAATGGATGTTCACCAAATCCATGAAGCCCGTGATCGCTCTATTACGGAGTCGAGGAGTACGTCTCATAATATACTTGGACAACATTCTCATCCTGGCTCAATCTATTCAACTCATCCAGACCCATCTGAACTGGACCATGACTCTGTTGCAGAATCTATGCTTCCTTATCAATTGGGAAAAGTCCATCTTGGCTCCCACACAATTCATAGAATTTTTGGCTCTCATCGTAAATTCTGCTCTTCAGACCCTGCATCTTCCAATCACAAAACTGAACAATATGAAGAGGGAAATCAGGCTCACGCTGGCAGCCCCTCAACTTACTCTCAAACAATTGGTGAGAATGATTGGTCTCCTGGCGGCTTCCAGGCAAGCCATTTTTCCGGGCCCTCTTCACTAAGACCTCCCATCTGAAGGACAGCGTATCCTACACAGATATGGTGACTCTGAGGCGAAAGACAAACTGAAATGGTGGCTTCTTCACATGGAAGCTTGGAACGGTTGCGCCATTTTCTGAGCCGCACCAGATTTAATAATAGAATCCTATGCGCGTTTACACGGTTGGGGTGCTCGCTGTGGAAATGTCTCTACTGGTGGCAGATGGTCCAATTTGGAATCGTCCCTCTACATCAATTGCCTGGAACTCCTGGCCGGTTCTTTTGCAATCCGCAGTTTCTCCTTGTAACGGATCACCTGGCACCCCGACTTGGTACCTCCGTTAATGGATGCTCCTAGTGCTTCCTGAGGACTCCAAGCACTCTGGCAGACACCACAATCATCGAATCCGAGAAACCTTTTAAATTCTCCCAAGCATATGAATGCTGTAGACCATTGAATAGGAACCATATGAATAGGCTTGTACTCCTAGCAGTCAACTGGAACAGCATACAATAAATCCTTCCCCCAATAATGAGACGACACATCACTTTGAGGGTAAAACAGGAACTCTGGACTGGCACATCCAGCCTGGCTTTTATTTCCATCTTACACATTTAAGCCTGCCCACAGGGGAGGTGTAAAATATCCAATAGCATAGATGTTACCTCCCACACATCTCCTCCCCTTAGATTAACACTTAACCCAATTACACATACAGTTAAAACATACTTTCTACCCAACTTTCATAACTCTAAAACCATACATCACATTCACATAAAAATACATATCCACAATCAATCCATTCAGGGGAACAACATATTAAAAAAAATGGCATGAATCAGACCAGGGGTTCAAAAGTTAGTAAAGTATCTTTTAAAACCCCTGTTAGCATGACTTTCCAGCTCAGACCATTTACCTCCCACAATGCCTCACAATCCCTCCCCTCTGGCCTGGAGATAATTGAGGAAGGAATCTAATTATCTCCAAGGACTGAGGCAAAACTCCATTACCCACATGGCAGACAAAAAGACAGTAAAAGACATAAAATACTTTAAAATACAGAAAGTTACTTTTTATCCATAACACACAGACATTTCACATATCCCCAGATAGCTGGGATCTGCGCGCACAAAACTACCGAATAGCGCGCAGATCCTACTCACACAGTTCACTCGCCACGGAGCCGAAGTCTTTAACTACACGAATGGGCTCCATGGCATAACTATCTGGGTTAACACATTCACATAAGGTCTGGTCCATAGTCCAAAGGCAAGAGGCGGGCAAGCAGCCCCCTCCAAGGACACGTGGCGAGTTCGGTTTCGCCACACTTCTCCCCTTTACCCCCCAGACTAACAGGGTATCTGACCTCCTGCCGGTCAGTGCCCTGGTTAGTCCAGCAACCCACCCATGAAGCACAAACAGCAGTACCTCCCACCCACAATAACTGGTTACAACACCTGGGTAGAGGGGAACTTTGTCCAGGTCCAGGTGCCTCACCACGGCTGTGTGGGGGACTGGTAGTCTGCCTTGGTGGGTTGCTGAGTGGGCAGAGACCAGCGGTACTCTGCCCTGGTGCCAGTGCTACCACTGAAGTAGCCTGATTGGAGCCTGGTTGTGGGAGGGGGAGACCGACCGTCTCCCCTCTGGGTACACAGCTCTGCTGCTGGAGACAGACTGTCTCCCCTTTGGCTAAACAGCCCTGTCGTGGGGGGGCAGGACCGACCGTCCCTACCCCCTGTGCTGGAAGTGCAGAGACCACTGTCCCATCTGCACAGGTGTGGGGCTTAAAGTCTCCCCCTGGTACATTAAGCTGCCGCTGGGGAGAGGTGGTAACCAGCTCCTCTCCCATTAGAACACTCTGCTGCTGGGGAATGGAGACTGGGCTCTCTATTCCCTGTACATTAATGATCCGCCACTGGGGAGAGATGGTAACAATCTCCTCTCCCATACATACTTCCCGTCTCTGCGGAGGGAGACCGACTGTCTCTCCTCCCAGCACAGAGTCCTGCTGAGGGGGAAAGGGGGCTGGGCTCTCCATTCCCTGCTGGATACTCTGCCGCTGGGGAATGGAGACTGGGCTCCCAATTCCCAACAAATCACACTGCCGCTGGGGAGGGAGGACGGCCCCTTCAGCTCCCTGTAACTTGGGCGCAGAGACCACGGTCCCATCTGCGCTGGTGAGGGGCTTACTGTCTCCCCTTGGTGAGCTGTGCTGCCGCTGGGGAGAGGGAATAACAAACTCCTCTCCCTTACACACCTTCAACCGCTGGGGAGAGGGGATAACAGGCTCCTCTCCCTGCACCGTAGACTGCCGCTGGGGAGCAAGAACGGCACTTTCAGCTCCCTGTAACGCACACTGCCGCTGGGGATCTGGGCCGACTGCCCAGCATCCCTGTAGGGCCGGTAGAGAGACCGCAGTCCCATCTCCACCTGCCATCTGTGGGTCTTCCCAGGACCAATCCGTGAGGCCCCTCAACATTTGTGAGTAAGGGCCACCTGCTTCCCCACCTGGCAACTCTGGCTGCTGCTGGGGATCTGGGCCGGCTGCCCAGCATCCCGATGGAGAGACCTTGGTCCTATCTCTACCTGCCTGTTGTGGTTCCTCACAGGACCAGTCTATGAGGACCCCCACTTCGGGTTCCTCCCGCCGCCTCAGGGAAAGACGGCTAACCTCCTCGGATGCAGCCTCTACTCGGCTGCTGTAACGCTCCTGCTGCTGAGCATACTTCCTCTCTTTCGCCAACCGGAATTCTCGGTCCAGCCTTGTGTTTCGCTCGGCCATGACCTGGTTCCAGATCACCCGGCGTGTCTCCATGGGTATATCATCCCCATACTCGGCCACTCGCTGCCTCACCTCGGCCAGCCAATCATCTCCAGAGCTAGAACCTTCCATATTAGTCTGCTCCCAGGGGCGCTGCACGAGTGCTAGCGTTGCCCTCAATTTGTAAATACAAACAGTGTCTCTGAGCTGCTTTACCTCGCACTAGGACGCCATCCCACCGCTGCCACCAATGTAACGGATCGCCTGGCACCCCGACTTGGTACCTCCGTTAATGGATGCTCCTAGTGCTTCCTGAGGACTCCAAGCACTCTGGCAGACACCACAATCATCGAATCCGAGAAACCTTTTAAATTCTCCCAAGCATATGAATGCTGTAGACCATTGAATAGGAACCATATGAATAGGCTTGTACTCCTAGCAGTCAACTGGAACAGCATACAATAAATCCTTCCCCCAATAATGAGACGACACATCACTTTGAGGGTAAAACAGGAACTCTGGACTGGCACATCCAGCCTGGCTTTTATTTCCATCTTACACATTTAAGCCTGCCCACAGGGGAGGTGTAAAATATCCAATAGCATAGATGTTACCTCCCACACATCTCCTCCCCTTAGATTAACACTTAACCCAATTACACATACAGTTAAAACATACTTTCTACCCAACTTTCATAACTCTAAAACCATACATCACATTCACATAAAAATACATATCCACAATCAATCCATTCAGGGGAACAACATATTAAAAAATGGCATGAATCAGACCAGGGGTTCAAAAGTTAGTAAAGTATCTTTTAAAACCCCTGTTAGCATGACTTTCCAGCTCAGACCATTTACCTCCCACAATGCCTCACAATCCCTCCCCTCTGGCCTGGAGATAATTGAGGAAGGAATCTAATTATCTCCAAGGACTGAGGCAAAACTCCATTACCCACATGGCAGACAAAAAGACAGTAAAAGACATAAAATACTTTAAAATACAGAAAGTTACTTTTTATCCATAACACACAGACATTTCACATATCCCCAGATAGCTGGGATCTGCGCGCACAAAACTACCGAATAGCGCGCAGATCCTACTCACACAGTTCACTCGCCACGGAGCCGAAGTCTTTAACTACACGAATGGGCTCCATGGCATAACTATCTGGGTTAACACATTCACATAAGGTCTGGTCCATAGTCCAAAGGCAAGAGGCGGGCAAGCAGCCCCCTCCAAGGACACGTGGCGAGTTCGGTTTCGCCACACTCCTTAACTCGGGCCCAGTGCACTATCTTCCTGAACATGGACAATATATCAGCTATCCGTTACATCAACCACCTCGGAGACACGAAATCGAAGGTCCTAGCGATCATTGCCCGAGATTTTTGCCAGTTCTGCCTGGCACAAGGCATTTCCGTTACCGCGGAATATATTCCCCGTCTCAGCAACACCACAGCGGATTGGTACTCACGACACCTCAGAGACTTCAGCGATTGGCATCTGGATTCCAGGGTCTTCCAAGACACCCAGTATCTATGGGGCCCTCTGAACAAAGACCTTTTTGCTTCCCGCTTGAATACACAACTTCCCAAGTTCTTCAGTTGGAGACCGGACCCATCAGCACTAGCAACAGATGCTTTCACCCAAGACGGTTCGTCCGCAAGGAACTATGCATTTCCAACCTTTGCATTGATTCCACGGTGCCTGCTGCAGCTACTGTGCGAGGCCGGAACTCTAGTGATTGTGGCTCCCTTCTGGCCGTCCCAACCATATTTTCCTATTGTCCTAGAGATGGCTATCGATTTACCCGGTCTCCTTCCATCCCTCGACTGCCTGCTTCGGGATCCAGACAGATTGTTCCATCCCCTTGTTCAGCAGGGCTTTCTACATCTCACGGTGTGGCTGATTTCAGGGGACCTTGGTTAGTCGAGCAAGTTTCAGAATCAACTCTCCGCCTTATCGAGAGTGCATGGGCACCCGGCTCTAGACAGACTTATCAGTCTACTTGGAGCAGATGGCATGATTGGTGCCTGGAACGAAATTTAGATCCCATATCGGCTCCTCTGACCTCGATTCTCTACTTCCTAACCTCACTATTTGACGGTAAAGAGTAAACCTCTACCGTTCTGCCATATTAGCTGGACACCAAGGTATGGATGGAGCCCCGGTCGGACGCCATCCTATGGTGTGTAGACTCCTACGTGGTATCAGATTTTCACGTCCTCCATTGCCATTATTCAGTATTATGGGGCGTTTCTATCATCCTCAACGTTCTTGAATCCTGTCCGACTATAACCTCTCTATCCTTGAAGCAACTGTTGGCAAAACTGGCCATGCTCGTCTGTCTAATATCCTGCAAGAGGGTTTCTGATGTCAGAGCTCGGGATATTACCACTCGTTCCTATTTTCCAGAAGGGGTACTTTTTGATATATCTCGAAGAACTAAGACTTCATCGAAAAAAGTTTTATATCCATTTTTCCCTGACAGACCACTCTTATGTCCAGTCACATGCCTACGAACATATAAACTTCACACCTCTTCATAAGGAGACTAATCGAAACACGAGCTCTTCGTTTCCTTCCAGAAACCGCATTGGCCAGTGTCTACCACTACCCTGGCTTGTTGGGTCAAATGGATTATGTCTCTGGCTGGCATTAATACCTCACTATTTTCACCTCATTCAGTTCGAGGGGCGATGGCCTCTAAGGCCTCCTCAGTTGGTTGCTGCCTTGAGCACACTTTGAAAGCGGCTGATTACCTTTCGTGATTTTTATTTTAGACCTATACAACACTTCACAGGGTGTGTAGTTTCCCAGCTTTAAACCAACATAATAGGAGCCTCATTCTTAATAAAATTCACAGACTTAACTATTACATGATATAAAGTCATGATTTTATTAACGACACAGAAATTTGGTAGAAAATTATAAATTTCCATAACGTGATTAACTATAGAAGGACTATAACAAAGACAACTTAAAGCATACAGAGACAGATTGACAACAGTGATGTTCTGGATAGACCTCAAATATTCTTTCCAAGGCAGCCATATCTTCCTATGTGCTGGACGGATGCCCTTAAGATTTGCTTTGAAATGACTGGATAAAACTACCATGATGGACATTCTTGTTGTTGGCCATTATAGAAGCTAACTGTGCAGGCCAATGTGATCAAACATTTTTTACATGAAAACTCGATCTACATGGTCAAAGGCCTTCTCTGTATCAAAGCCCAGAAAGCAATTAGCTTTAAACCCTACCTGGTCTGGATGAACCACAGTTGGAAGTGGACCCAACCTGTTGGCTAATGCTTTAGCAAAATCCTTAACATCAACATTAATGAGTGAGATAGGTCTATAACTGTAACACCCTTGCTTACAAGGCTTCAACATATCTTTGTGAAATATTTCCCAATGAAGTACAAAAGTACAGGGTGGTAGTGAGAGCAAACAAAATAAAAAGGTTTTCGCCTTTGGATCTCTATACTCATTGTATTTCTGCAATCACAATATACAGATCATCTTGTATCTTCACTTGATCTATTATGCACCACTTGAATGACGGATTTCATTGTATTCCCTTGAATGTCATAATCTGGGTCCTGGTCTTATATTTTAAGATTTACTTGTAAGTAGAACACTGGAAATACATTGTTACAAAATAATGAGCTGAGTATTAAAGATTGTATGGTAACAACATCATAATGACTGATGTTCGTATTCAGACTTTGACCATATAGAAATTCATTGTAAACATTACTTTTCCCCCAGGCTATCTCACAATGCTTTGTCTACTGTGATTTTATTGGTATTGTAGTCATTTTTGGGAACTTGTGAGTTGTGAGCGGACACCAGCACTCCAGCAACTACTCAACTTCGCATTTACCTTTGTCAATGGTTGATAGGGTTAAAACAGTTGGTGTTTTCAAAACTATTCCTCCAAATCAGCACAGCTGTGTCGATAGACATCGGTACATCTAGTGGCCCTCGGTACTTGTGTTGATCTTGCCCCATTGTTAGCCTTGGGAAATGCAGTCATGCTGGCACCTGAATCACTGCACAAAAGATGAAAGGGAATTGCGTGATTAGCATGTGTCTATAGCATCTATTGATCTCCTCCTCTGATGTAAATGTTTTTCAGAGCAATTAATAGAAGTTTACATGAATGGGAAACATTTTACACACATCGTTGTATTGAAGAGCTGGTTATCCTTCTTTCTTAGACTTGTACTTGGACACTCAACCTAATTTATGTATGTTCTGTGAAGGTTAATAAAATGAAAGAGAGGGGGGAAAAAAACTGTGTCAAGTAGTCATTGCAGCGAGTTAGGTATGAACTAAGCTGGTTGTGTTTCGCTCTGCGGTTTTCAAAAAGTCCATTGTAGGGTTAAATATGAATACTTGCTTTACAGCAATGAAATAAACCATGGGGTGATGTCCTAAGCCTATTGGTATTCCCCAATGCTCAGAGTGTTACATAAAGTCTCTATATTGTAAAGAATTGACATTAAGCACAAAATACATATATGAATTGACATTAAAAACCAAATACATAGTTTGTTTGCATAATTGTCTCAAAGAAATTCAGAAGTGATAAAACATAACTAGTGCCTAATATTTGATGTCTTCAGAAAGCCACTTATTTTTGTTCTCCGCATATCTGCAAACATTTTGTTGCATTTCCTTAACTGCAATATTTTGATATAGCTAACTAGATTAGTATCAAACCAAAGATAAATACTGCCTGCTTGCCATTCGAAAGTTCCACCTAAGTGACCTCTCTGTGTAAAGATCAATCTTTGTGTGTTTGCTATAGGTGGATTCACTGTGTTGGCGAGGGGGTGAGCGCCTCTTAAAAACTAATCAATGTGGGGGGCGGAGCCGAGCAAGCAAGCCGACTGGTCGCACTTCACATGGGCTCCAGCTACATGGGCTCAATTAAGCCGATAAATCGGGAAACAGCGACGAGACTAGCGGGCAAACAAGCCTATTGGATTGCCACAACGCCTATGCACCCGGCAACACCAGTACCGATGCCCGGGAACCGCTATGGCCAGCTTGGGCCTACCGGAGGAGGTGATGGGGAAGGACGGCTGCCTTCCCGCCCGACTCTACGGTCCACAAGAACACAGACACTGCTCCCCCCTCCCCAATGGACCAGTGGGGGTATCACAGTCCCCGCCAGATGGGAGATCCTGCACGCCACACCAAGCGACGGACCCCGCGAGCCCCACAGGCAACGTGGTGGTGAGGGCCTCCAAGATGGTGGCGCTGACAGACTCAGCCACACGAGACCCACAGCGATTAGATATCACCCCAGGTGCCTGCGACTTTGCTGATGACCCCATCACTGCTCTTCAACCGTTTCTGGGCCAAATGGACGAAGCGTTTGCAATCAGTGACTACCTATCCCAAGCCGCCCTCACGGACCAGAGTGAATGGCAGGGGGAGACTGGGGCCTTCACCTCAGGGCACAAAGAAGCCTCAAACAACGACATCTCACGATAAGGGCCCACCCGGGCTGGGAGCAACCTGGGGTATGCCCACAAGCGCCGACCACACTGGCGGAGAGCTGCCAAACGACGACCCAAGTGAAAATGCACAGCTCACCGCAATATCCCGTCAGGGATGACCATAGACCACACTGGATCCCAGGTCAGTGGCAAGAGGGCGCCAGCTCCAGCACAATCCTGGGGCAGAGGGGACTGCCTGTCTCCGCAACGCCATGCGACTCCCGTCATGTACCGACACCCGGACAGGGGACGCCAGCTAAGAGGGCCGGGGGCCTACTATGGCCAGCGGGCACACGTCCACGGGGCGCTGGTCCCACAACAAGAAAGGAGCAAAACTGCCGCTCCGAACTGCCCTACTGATCCTGCTTACCCTCTAGGGCCAGATACATACCAGATGTGACTTTTACTTTACTGAGCCGAAGGCCTGGCATGCGATTCACCTAGCTATAAAGAGGACCTAGAAGTGTATATATAATACTGTGGACTAGAATCCAGTGACATACAACATTACCTAGAGCCATTTAAAGCGACAACAGTACACACTGAGTTTACAACCCATAGTCACACTAAGTTCAAAGCGACATCAGTACTGGACAGTCGGGCACTCTCTACTCAGGCCATCACCATAATGTTTGTTTTTCAATACACAGAACAGTTATTAACCACTGGCCAGGCAGTGTGTCCAAGCCACGCTTAATGTTCATGTTTTACCTGATCTGATTACGCTACTGCATGTGCTATGTTTACTTTATTCCTACTGTTATGTTCACACTAGACTGACAGCTTCGCATATAACACAATTGGTGCATGTATTCTTGACCACCCCAATGTAATAATTGATGAAACTTTGCGAGAGGACTGCCGTTGGGGTACCTCACTCGGGCTGTTAAACTTTTTATGCACTGCAAAAAATAAATAAATAAAAATATTCAATGCTCCTACAAGAAACTAGAACATGCCATTAGATCAAATATTGTTGAAAAATTAACACAAACTATCTTTCAGTTTGTTCAATTTACAAAATTAATAAATCCTCATGAAACATTCCAGCTTTTAAGTATACATAAAGAATAATGGCCAATACAAATATCCATTCTTTATGCCTTCAGTGTTCACAATGTTCACAGAAAACTGTTCACATTTGTTTAAGCACCATACGTTCTATTTTTGATGTATGCAAGCTCAAATTAATTTTCGCCTGAGGGATACTAAGACAAAACTGTGACCAGATCTTCTCATCCCTATATGTTTGGCATGAAAGATTGCTTTCCCACTAAACTATGCCAATAGTTTCAGTACGTTTACTGCAGTTATGACATGGACGAAGACAAACATCTAATTTGTCACGTGACTCAGAACAACGGCCACAGACTCCATCTTTCACAGTTGACCTGTGCTGATTTGAACTATTGACCTTGAAGTTGTAGGGCATGTCACCCTTTCGAGCCATCGAGTCTGCACCCGCTGTGATTACTTTTTCGAAGTAACTTTAAGCGATTTGTGAGTGCACATCATCTGAAGAAAAGAGAGCAAGTGTACCACAAAAACACTAGTTAATTGTTATTAAATTACATGCACAAGAGCAGTTAAGCAATATGTTCATTGGGATTGTTACGTACCATACCAAGTTTCTAACGGAATGGAATTTTCTGGCCGTTGGGTGGCTAAATTACTGGGAGTAACTGCTCTCTGGTCAAGCATGCACTTATTGTGAATATTAAGTTTGTGGCAGAACAAAGTCTGTGTTGTGACATTTCACACAGACACTTGGTGACTTGTTTATTGTCCCTCATGATTTGCCACCTGTAGTATCTGCTCTTGCTTTAGGTGATCATGAAAGCACATTTTAGTCATATGATGATACTTTTGTGTCCACAAATTGTTACTATTAGAGGACTGTATTCATAGTACCAAAAATCTATAACGGGGTGCCTAAAAGGTAGATCCCCAGATGTTTTAAAACTACAGCTTCCATGATGCTTTGTCATTTTGAAGACATGCAGAGGTGTGTAAAGCATCATAGGAGTTGTAGTTCTGCAACATCTGGGGATCTACCGTTTTGGCACAACTGATCTATAAAACAAAACAGGTCAGAAACTCTGTAGGAAGCGTAATACCCACGTCATGGGAATTAATGTAAATTTTGTTAACTCAATTTAATGGCCATTTTATTAGCTATAGTTACATTACACTCCATCTTTTTTAATAGATCATATTTATAATCCTTATTTTACCTCTTGGATCATATTTCTTCCCAAATATAGCCTTCTGTTTATTTCTGCATACCTGTTTTTTGTTTTATGCTGGGGGGAAATAGTAAGTTAAATTATTGACAGAGTTGGACAACCAATACTGTTATTGACCAAGTTGGGAACCAATCCGTATTAGCCATACATACTTGGTTTTTTTCCCTTTACTATTTATTGAATTAATAGTTGAGCAAGTTGTTGATCCAAGGAGAAATCTGATTGTTATTATGTAGTCAAGAAGGATTTTCTTGTGGCATAATTGGCCTTCATTGGATCATTGTAACTTAGTGCAACCCAATTGTAAAGGCTCTCTGTCACCTAAATTGGTGAGAGACGGTCGGAATGGTTAATATTCCTGCATGTATTGCCTTGAGATCTAATATCTGATAGTTATGGTTATTAAAAGAACTTAAGGAGAATTCAGAGGAATGCATTGCATTAATTTACTGATTAAAAAAAAAAAATTGCCTGATAGAACCAGGGTGTCCGTTAATGAGAGATATGCACAGAATAACAACAAAATGTATTTTATTCTGTAACTGCGTACAATTTATACAGCTCCACCTAGTGCCAGTATGACAAACACACTCGTTCTATAATAGGAATGATTTTACAACCCTAATGATATCATCTTCGTCTGAGTTCAAAGAATAGATAAATATTAGATTGAACAAGCACCAGCCCTCGGATGGGTTTCTGCCCCAACAGTTGTTATATGTATATTGTAAGAATAACATGTTATTGCAATATATTCTTTCTTGCTATGCTGTCTTCTTCTGATGTCAGTATCTGCTGTTTTCATAAATGAGCTATATTCATTGGACTTTGTAGTTTATGATACATCAGTTCTTCACTTTGGCTTCTACTGATTTTACAAACTTTGTGCTATCTCTAATCATATTTAAACCATAGCTCCTTTGTTCCAGCAGGCCTTATACCTATGTTAATCTCTTTGAATCTACAATGTTCCCTGTCCCATTGGTTTTTAAATGTAACTGTGTATAATTTACAGCCCCCTCAGGCAATGGATATATCTTTTATCTCTATGCTGGAGCTTGCAGGATGGTTATCCTGCTCTTTCTGGCATTCTGTACTTTGGTTTAAAAGTCTTTGGTCTATTTTAGCTTTACTATTTTCATTTGTATCTCATCTTGGTTGTAAAAACAGAATGGTATATCACTATCCTCACTGCGCAACTGAATGTCATCCAGTAGTTAAGTGACATGCAGGGAGTTGTGATAAAAAGGAGTGTTTAACCACTGTGAGCTAATTAATAGTTTGAATAGCCGACTTTTTATTCTGCCGCCAAATAGTAAAACAAAGTGATAAATAAGTCCTTATAAAATATAAAATCCGTTTTGATATGATTGTGTTGAAAAACAAAATTGAAGCAGGTCAAATTAAAGCTCACAAATTGGCACCAAAATATTCTGCTTTAGATTTTTGGGGTTCCTCCAGTATTGTATCAAATGTTTCTATTAGTACGTAATTGCAAAATTCCCTGATACATGGTGCAGCCCTTGCCACATGGCTGTGATTCATACAACCTCCATAAAAAAAAAAAAAGTGTTTCATTTTCAAGCAGATCTTGCAACATGGTGTGTTTCCTTCAGAGGTTCCTTATCTCCTGCTCTGTTAATTGAATTTAAATTACACACAGAGGCTCCCACTAGCTCTAGTAAACAATTAAAAGAGCAGGAAATATGAAGTTATAAATCCAACACAATTAATGAAGGCTAAAAAAGAAAATTAGACTCTTCATCAGGATTAATTGTAAGGTGTTTCTCTATTATCACAGCAACAACGCATTTCATCCTATCAGTTACAAGTTCTTGTGTCACATGATCCAAGGCTACAATTAATGTGACCAAAAGAAAAAATAAGTGCAGCAATTTTTGATTTCTAATGATTACTGGGTAGGTTTTAGTCAATTCAA
The DNA here is from genome assembly GCF_036172605.1 of Pelobates fuscus. Classification (NCBI taxonomy): domain Eukaryota; kingdom Metazoa; phylum Chordata; class Amphibia; order Anura; family Pelobatidae; genus Pelobates; species Pelobates fuscus. The sequence goes on from NC_086324.1 coordinate 80,911,878, forward strand.
AGGAGGTTCGAAATGCTAATAGGTAGTTATGAACATAAATGCAGAAAGATAAGTCCTGCGCTCACTCTCATCACTGGGCGGCAGCAATGACTACAGTACACATCAGCCCCAATATAGTTTTTCTTTAGTTATGAACATGTTATGTCATACTCTGCTGAAATGATGGACCTTTTTACAACGTATATTGTAGGGCTATCGTGCGCACTGTTAATTGCCTTCCACTGAAAACATATGTAGGTTTCTCAATCACAATAGATATAGAGAAAATCTAAATTATATTTCTTCTAACAAGCTAACTCCTATTTTTTTGCCTTGCGCAGGTTGTCGATGGCAAGCTGGCTCCATTTCTCTTAAAAGTTATCAAGTTTGCAACATCCCATGTTTACAGCTGCAGTCTTTGTAGTCAGAAGGGCTTCATCTGTGAAATCTGCAACAATGGAGAAATTCTTTATCCGTTTGAGGAGAATTCTACAAGCCGGTAAAAATTCATATCTTAAATGCAAATACCTCTGACCATTGAAGGATTATGTGATGTCACTAACACTGGCTTATCAATAAGTCACTGGTGCAATTGCCAGAGCAGTGAATGGATCAAAATTTTTCAATGCATTCACCATGCTCTGTATTTGGTAGATCTTCTACTACGACCAAAACCTTAATTTTTTGCGTTTTCTGTAAGGACCTAATTAGTTTGCATAAGAGTGACAATTTAATAAACTACAATGCTAAAACTTACACTAAATTTCAAATTAAACGAAAAGCGGGCTTTTAAATTTCAGTGCTCATTTATACACATAAGGTAACACTTTAATAATCTATTATTATTATTATATTCATTAAAAAAAAATAGAATACAACTGCCCTGTTTAAATGTCAAAATATTTATTGTATTATTTCAGCCTAAGAAAAATCATAGCTCTCAATATTTAGCATATTGATTTCAGTTCTAAAGTTTATATGGTCCGCTTCCTGCAAGTGTCATATAGAACAATATTGATACACGTCAGAAGTATGTAATGTAGACTATTGATAAAATACTTTAATAGGCACGCTAAAGGATGGAATTTTCCGCTCATTTGTTTCTAGGGTTTATACAGAGTATACATCAGGAACAACTCAAATACCCAAAAAGAAAGACAGTCTGACCAACCCCAAAGGAGAGGATTACAATGGCCCAATAGGGGACACTATATGCAGGCTGAAAGAGTCATAACAGGAAAAGAGACAACTATAGACAGACACATACAGTTTTGTTTATTAAAGGGAGAATTAAAAGTGACTTCACAGTGAATTTCAACTTTAATATCAAAATAGCCGTGCTGAAAACATTCTTTAAATTAGCTGTGCTTTCACTTTGGTTACTCTACTTGGTATTTAAATGAATACAAACAGGTGTCTCTGTACCTAAAAAACAAAGTTGTCGTCAGTTCAGAATAAAAATTAATCAAAATTGTTTTTATTTGCCCTTTTCCATTGCTAAGGCACCCTTGGTGCTGCTTACCTCTCGGCCTCTCTTTGAGAAGTCAGACCAATTCCATTCTCCTCAGAGAAGAGCATTAGGTACATCAAATTTCCCCACAGTACATCATTGAATCAGCGCTTTTCTATGGGTGCTGCAGTCAGGTGACGTAGTTTTAGGCAGCACCGCTAGTGGTTTGAAATGGCTGTCCATATGACAGCCACTAGAGGAAAGTATAACCCTGCCATGTAAACATTGCAGTTTATTAAACGCTGCAACAGGTTACATTGTTTCAAGGTAAAACCTACAGAACCTAATAGTAATTCTCCTTGCTGTATGTCTGGCTAGGTGTCTTGTACCTGTTTCACTTGGTGCTTTCCAATAATTAATTTTAGACAGAGAGCTATATGAACTTGAGCTGTGATATCATGAATGGCAAAGAGCTGTTTTAAGGTGCAGAATGCAGCATTTAGTTTTTTTTAAGCAATAGAAAACGGAGCACTCAAAATGTAAAGTTATTATTTATACTGCGGTACAATGTCATAGGTCTTTAATATGTACTGTACTCCTGTAAAGCTATTGGTGTGCGCACAAGGTGTACCCAGGCCCACGCTAATGCAGCAGGAGAGACGACTTGTGAAGCAGCCAGGGAGATCAAAAGATCTCTCTCACTGGCCCTCCATCATACAAATGATTTACTGTCCAAACTACATTACTGCCATTGCCAGTGGAGGAGAAGAGGCAGGTTTTCTGCAGTATTCATCTGACAAGTGGCGATTGTAACATCACATCCCATTTGCCTCCCCATCAGACCCTGCACACTAGAAGAATACAGCATGTTATGCAGTCTCAAATATAGACTTTTCTACATGTAATAATGTTTGTTTGAACAGTGTTTATACGTGTGACGTGTTATGTTTTTGCATAGAAAATTTGAAATGCGTTGTTAAAGTGTTAACATTTTGAATGCACATGGTCCGCATTATTTGTACAGTATGTTAGGTCATTTCACAATATTTTAGTTGAAAACTGAATAAAATTTTCTCAGTAGAAAACTGTATTAGGACTACTATGGATATGGGAGGGGCTACTCTGGGACACATGTCAAGACAATCCCACCCAACCTCTTCTGCTAGGCAACATCAAAATGCCAGTCTTCATTGAGCTTATTAAAAAAAAAAGTATTTTGCAATCTATTAGTGACATCTATTAGTGACTGTGATTGTGTTTTTGCTTAATTTCAGCAAAAAATTGAACTGCTGCAGATGGCTCACCTCTTATTTACTTAAAATGACAAACCTTAGTTTTGGTAACATAGAGTAAAATACATTCATAATTTATCTAACATGTATCCTCCTCTCCTCCCGAGCAGCAACCAGGTAAACTGGCATATAGTTTCGAAACCAAGACAACATACCCCTAAGTAATAGAAGTCACTTTAAAAGAAACATTGCTTTTAAAATAAGCTGAGTTCATCTGTTCTACCTTATGATTACAAATGTCAAAAAGTAATGTAAACATGATATACAACTTCACCATAAAAAGAATGATAGAAAGGTTACACATGTATAACTGAGGCTCTGTTATGGTTTAAGACACACGTAGTAGTTGAGAATAGCACAGTGCCGTGGCACTTACTTATTTTATCCAAACAGATCTTTTTGTGTACTGCAGAAAATACCAGTCTTGCATCAGGAGCAGCGTGTTTTAAGTATAGTAAGCGTTGGCAGCGGTCATGCTGCTATTTAAACTCACAAACCTCATCCTAAAATAGCAAGGGTGCAATAACTGTAGGGCTCCATCAGCTGTTCTATTATTGTTGTTTCTATGTAAAGTTACACTCTTAAATGCCACACAGATGAAATTCAAATATTTGATAAGTTTGAAGCATATTAGGTGTTTTATATAGACTAGATTAGTTAGTTATTCTGAGTTAGTATTTTAATTATTTTTTTTTTAGTTAAAAAAAAAATATTAAAGGTTTACTCCAACCACCATGACCACTTCAGTAATTCGAAGTGGTCATGGTGGTAGCAGTTTGTATGTACAGCAGTTCTGCCTGAAAAGCTGCACATACGGAGGTATATTTGTACACTCCCCGGCACACATGACTGTGTTCCTGGATGCCTAGGATGACTTCTGTACATATTTTAAGACAGCATAAAATCTCCCCTCCCTATGTGAGCTGCCTCCTGTCCCGTTCTGTTGGAGAAATAGAGTTTTCTTTGTTAAAAACCCTCCCTCTACCTCCCAATGCTGACTCAGAGCTTGCACATGCGCTCTAAACGGATGAAACGGTCCAATCGCAGACTTCTCTATGAGAAGCCTGTGAATAGACCGTGCAAAGGCAGGGATGATGGCAGCGCTGGATTTCTGGTAAGTTATAAAAATTCAGGTATTACTGATACCGGAGAAACTGACGGAAGCCGAGCACAGAGAGATGGACACAGGTTTCTTCAGGAAGGAAGAGATTCTTTATTCGATTCACCGACCGGGACTCAGAGGGACTAATGTCACCAAAATACAACAAGATCTGAGCCCCGAACAACAGTGTAGGTCCCTTATATAGGCATGTAACTCCTCCCATAATAAGCTCCACCCACACATACTCTTACCCAATCAACCGAACAAAGACTAACTTCCTGTTTGACCACATGGCTTGCCCAGCACAATGGAGGAGGGGAATACTATATCCTGTATCCTTGCACATGCTCCGTACACTACTGATTGTATCTTTTCCACGTGCAACCAACCGACCGATACATCTGTATATGTGCGCACATACCACGTGGCAATCTCGGCCTACTAAATTTATTTTTACCGAGATTCCACCACATTACGGGTAGGCACCTAATAGTAGCATTTCAAGTTAAAAAAAAAATGTCTTTGAAAGGGTAAGTGTAACCCTGAATGAACCGTTTTGCTCCATCATCCAACTGTTTCTGCCCCTCTTTTTCAACATACAGTGATTTTCCCTTTGCTCCAATAATTCAGCAGCATATCAAACTAATTATTCAGGGAGTTGTAGTTCAACTGTTGGCGTTCTTCAGTGGAAAACAGACAACTGAACTACAACTCCCATAAGCTTCTGCTTTAGATGCCTCATGACATACACGCTCCAACGTGTATAATGAAATATTTTGTCCCAGAAATCTGAGATTATATTATTTTCTTTGTTTATGACAGCACTTGAAAGTAATTTAATATTACTGTTCAAACAGTTCGGATACTCAAACATGCTTTCAGTCAGCGCAAAGTCTGGCCAGACATTGTCACTTTAAAAAAATTATTTGTCTAAAGCCAGCTGCACATAACCAGGTAGTCAGTGCCATTATGAATGATATTAAATTCACACTGTGTCATTACTTGCTGCTAGGATGCTATTTTGTACCAGATTGGAAAAGATAATGTAATACTAATTATCCTGGAAACAAAAAAATTCAGATCTAAAAATGTGTTTGTACTACGTATTACAAAACATATGTCCTGTGATGTTAGATTGTGGCTTCCCAGATGTGCCCCAAAGACACCAGGCATGATGACTCATTGATTGAACCTCCGATACAGTGTCTTAAATTCTGATCAGAGACTGGGAAGCGGTGTTTACCTCTGCCCACTCATGTCCCATTTTAAACCTACCTTGCTCTGGGTCAGCTTTTCATTCCTGTTGCCACATTGAGCAGAAATGATTTTAGGAATGTGAGATTCTGCCCTGTTTTCATAAATACCCCGATCAAAATGGAGAATAAAACGAATCTCATGCTCAGAAATATCTTTGGGGTCCCAACTAAAAATGTTCCATAATTTATTTTTTCATAGACTCTTTAATGAGTGAACGGCAGAGAGGAATGCAGCTATCTTACTCAACTACACTTGAAAGGTGTAAATATGTCTTCCTTACTTCCCATTTAAAAGTAAAATAGTTGATAAGATTTATAGTAACTGTTCCTATTAACATAGCATGCAGCAAGCACAGACATTAAAACGTTCTCAGTGTTAATTTTCCAATAGTCAGTAGCCAATTTAGACCATGTGTCAATATGATGCTACTATTAATTGGACTGTTACTGATGAGCAACCTCAACTCATATTGATGCATAATACAGAAATGTCTCCCCATATCTGTTACACAATGTTCCATTAGTATTAGACAAAAGAACCAAGCATAATTAGTCTTTAAATTAATGTTGTCTTGTCTGCGGAGTTTCTAAATTTAGTTCTCTTAATAAAGATCTTCTAGTGGATTAGTCATAAAACCATCTAATTACTAGAATTGTACCACAATTTTAGAAACCCTGAATTAATATGTGCTAGATCTGTGCACAAATGCATTTCAGCTACTATAAACAAATCAAATGCCTTTAATTCTACGCCTGAACAAATCAATCTGGATTTATCCAATCAATACGACTCCACAGCTAAATCCCAGACAGATATTTTGTTTGGAGCTAGGTTAACAGGAATTTGATTCATTCAACCCTGCTGTAACGCATTTGTGCACAAATCTACTATGAGCATTGTTTCGATGCAACAAAAGTGGGTCAGTAATTTACAGAATGCTAACATTGCAAACCATCCAATGAGGAAGGGCAATCAATAAGTCGTGGGAATGCCATAAAGGATTGTAGATTTGTATTTTCATATAAATCTAGCCATCAAACTTTGTTTTGTAGCAATCCATTAAAGGACCACTTTAGTGCCAGGAAAACAAACTCATTTTCCTGGCACTATAGTAATAATAGGTCCACCCCACCCTCATGACCCCCCTCCCGCCGGGCTGAACTGGGAGGAAGGGGTTAAAATCTTACCTTTCTCCAGCGCCGGGCTCCCTCAGCGCTGGGGACTCTCCTCCACCTTCGGGCGTCATCGGCTGAATGCGCATGCGTGGCAAGAGCCGCGCGCGCATTCAGTCAGTCCATAGGAAAGCATTCTCAATGCTTTCCTATGGAAGCTGGCGTCTTCTCACTGTGAAAATCACAGTGAGAAGCGCGGAAGCGTCTCTAGCGGCTGTCAATGAGACAGCCACTAAAGGCTGGATTAACCCATATGTAAACATAGCAGTTTCTCTGAAACTACTATGTTTACAGCAGGCAGGCAGACCACTTCATTAAAGGGAAACTCCAGTGCCAGGAAAACGATCCGTTTTCCTGGCACTGGAGGGTCCCTCTCCCTCCAACCCCCCAAACCCCAGTTGCTGAAGGGGTGAAAACCCCTTCAGTGACTTACCAGAGTCAGCGACAGGTCCCACGTCGCTGCTTCCTCCTCCCCCGCCGCTCCTCCTTCTGCTTACGTCGGCCGGTGGGCGAGACTGATCTCGCCCCCCGGCCGAGGAGACCTAATGCGCATGCGCGGCAATGCCGCGCATGCGCATTAGCGCACCCCATAGGAAAGCATTGAAAATGAATTTCAATGCTTCCCTATGGGGAATAGAGCGACGCTGGAGGTCCTCACACAGCGTGAGGACGTCCAGCGACGCGCTAGCACAGAAAACCTGTGCTATGAAGCAGGAAGTTCCCTCTAGTGGCTGTCTAATAGACAGCCACTAGGGGAGGACTTAACCCTGCAAGGTAATTATTGCAGTTTAAAAAAAACTGCAATAATTACACTTGCCGGGTTAAGGGTAGTGGGAGTTGGCACCCAGACCACTCCAATGAGCAGAAGTGGTCTGGGTGCCTGGAGTGTCCCTTTAAGCTGAAGTGGTCTGGGTGCCTATAGTGGTCCTTTAAGCAACTAGTTTTATTAGAGTCCATACAGATGTTTAAACAGCAGTTGGATAAATGCTTGCAAAAATATAATATACAGGGATATAATTTCTAATTAGTGGGGTAATAGCTTCTTAATGCCAGGAGATATCTGACTGTCAAGAAGGATTTTTTTCCTAACATACCGTATATACTCGAGTATAAGCCGAGTTTTTCAGCACATTTTTTGTGCTGAAAAACCCCAACTCGGCTTATACTCGAGTCAATAGTCTGTATTATGGCAATTTGCATTGCCATAATACAGACTGGGGCTGTGGGGGCTGCAGAGAGCGTTACTTACCTTTCCTGCAGCTCCTGTCAGCTCCCTCCTCCTCTGCGCCGTCCGTTCAGCACCTCGGTCAGCTCTCAGTGTAAGTCTCGCGAGAGCCGCGGCTCTCGCGGGACTTACAGTGGGAGCTGACAGAAGAGCTGACCGGACGGCGCGGAGGAGGAGGGAGCTGACAGGAGCTGCAGGAAAGGTAAGTAACGCTCTCTGCAGCCCCCCTCTCCCCCCCACTGAACTACCAATGACACTGGACCACCAGGGAGTAAGAGCAAGCAGGGAGGGGGGACGAAAAAATAAATGAAATAATAATAATTAAATAAAAAATAAGAAGAATAAATAATAATGAAAAAAAAATATTAAAATAATAAAAAAAAAAATAATAAATAAAATAATAAAATTGCCCCCCCCACCACTGCAACACACACACATACACACACACACTGCACTCATACACATACACACACACACACTGCACACATACACACACTGCATTCATACACACACACACACACTGCATTCATACACACACACACACACTGCACTCATACACACACACACACTGCACTCATACACACACACACACTGCACTCATACACACACACACTGCACTCATACACACACACACACACTGCACTCATACACACACACACACACTGCACACATACACATACACACACACTGCACTCATACACACACTGCACTCATACACACTGCACTCATACACACACTGCATTCATGCACACACACTGCACTCATACACACACTGCACACATACACATACACACACACACACTGCACTCATACACATACACACACACTGCACTCATACACACACACTGCATTCATACACACACACTGCACGCATACACACGCTGCACTCATACACACGCTGCACTCATACACACGCTGCACTCATACACACACTGCATTCATACACACACTGCATTCATACACACACACTGCATTCATTATACACACACTGTAAATAAATATTCAATTAATATATTTTTTTTAGGATCTAATTTTATTTAGAAATTTACCAGTAGCTGCTGCATTTCCCACCCTAGTCTTATACTCGAGTCAATAAGTTTTCCCAGTTTTTTGGGGTAAAATTAGGGGCCTCGGCTTATATTCGGGTCGGCTTATACTCGAGTATATACGGTAATTGGAAGCGCTTCAGCCTGGGCTTTCTGCCTTCTTTTAAATCAACAGCAAAAACAGTTGTGTGAGAGGCTGAATTTTATGGACGCAAGTCTCTTTTCAAAATCACATTTTTCACGTGGTTGGGTGTTTTTAGAGAATTACACATTCAGTGTGGTGGCAGCTGTACCTTCAAATGATTAATAAGAGTGAATATCTCATTTAAAGGATAAGCATTGAACTGCACATACTTTTATCTGTACTTTTATTAGTTGAAAGTCTCTTTTCAGCTATGTAACTATGTAACTTATGATTCTCCAGGAATATTAATTGCCATTGATCTATGCCACTGCTTTCAAACATTGCAATTCTTGTCTCCCAGATGTGACTACTATTTTTGCACTTGCTGTAGACTGGTAATGTTGGTACTGGTCATAGATTAACCTTTCCATAGGTTAAATCAGGCATAGGCAACCTTCAGCACTCCAGATGTTTTGGACTTCATCTCCCATGATGCTTTGCGAGCGTTATGAGTGTAAGAGCATTATGGGGGATGTAGTCCACAACATCTGGAGTGCTAGAGGTTGTCTACCCCTGGGTTAAACAGTCCTTTACAAGCCTAATTACATTAGTAATGAGATGAAGCATGTTGTGCAGGTTTAATAATGGTCATGTACAAGAGGTTGCAGGTTTGTTTACATTAACATGTGTTTTTATTGTAATGTTCATCATTGCCAATTAGATTGTTTAACCCCTTCAGGACCGCTGACGGTTCAGGACCGTCAGCGGTAAAACGTGCGTTTGGACCGCTGACGGTCCTGAACCGTCATAACGGTTTTGGGCTACTTACCTGATCGCCGTCGGTCCCACGGCGGCGATCAGCTCTCCTCCCGGTCCAGGGGGACTGCCTGTCTGCCCGGGCAGTCCCCCCTCGGCAGATCAGGACCCCACGGCCATGTGATCACTCGATCACATGACCGCAATAGGGGTCTTTGTATCTGCCTGCAGGGGGACTGTCTGTGCTGACAGGCAGTCTCCCTGCAAGTGAAAAATCAGAAATAAAGTTAAAAAAAAAAACAATCAGTGTAAAAAAAATTATAATATGTGTATATATATATGATATATATACATGTATTATATCTATATATATAATATATGTATATGTATCATATATATAATGTCACACTAAGTGTATTTTTATATTTATATATACGTATATTAATATAAAAATACACTTATATTTAAATGACACACGAATATATACAATATATATAATAACTATATATATGGTATATATATATTATTATAAAATACAAATAATATGTTAATAAAAATAAATAACAAAAAATAAAAATAATTTTTAATAATTAAAAAAAAATTATATATATATATTCAATTTTATTCTAACAGTATTTTGATATTGATATATATATATTTATATCAAAATACACTTAGAATGTAATGATATATATATCTATGTATAAATAAATAAATAAAAATAATACGAAATATACATATGTCCACATACAAAATTACATTAATAATTTCATAAATATACACGTAGACGTCAAATATATAAATATGTATATATATTAAAATTCTACGTGCATATTTATGTAATATTTTTACCTAATTAAGTAATTTTAATGATTGCAATTTGAGGGACCTGCCTGCCAACCCAGGCCAAAAGTCCAGATAATTTAATTTGCTAGCACTGTGCTTAACCCTGTAACTTTCTATGACACCCTAAATCCTGTACATGGGGGTACTGTTTTACTCGGGAGACTTCGCTGAACACAAATATTAGTGTTTCAAAACAGTAAAACATATCACAGCGATGATATTGTCAGTGAAAGTGAAGTTTTTTGCATTTTTCACACACAAACAGCTCTTTCACTGAGGATATTATTGCTGTGATATATTTTACTGTTCTGATACACTAATATTTGTGTTCAGCGAAGTCTCCTGAGTATAACAGTACCCCACATGTAGAGGTTTTATAGTGTTTGTGAAAGTTACAGGGTCAAATATAAGGCTTGATTTTTTTTATTGAAATTTGTCAGATTGGTTAGGTTGCCTTTGACAGCGTATGGTAGCCAAGGAATGAGAATTAGCCCCATGATGGCATACCATTTACAAAAGAAGACAACCCAAGGTATTGCAAATGGGGTATGTTCAGCCTTTTTTAGTAGCCACTTAGTCACAAACACCGGCCAAAGTTAGCGGTTTTTGCATTTTTAACACACAAACAAATATAAATGCTAACTTTGGCCAGTGTTTGTGACTAGGTGGCTACTAAAAAAGACTGGACATACCCCATTTTAAATACCCTGGGTTGTCTACTTTAAAAAATATGTACATGTTAGGTGTGTTTCGGGGATTTATGACAGATAACGGTGTAACAATGTCACTATTGATACATTTAAAATATATATATATTGAAACAGCAATTTCCTACTTGTATTTATAGGCCTATAACTTGCAAAAAAAAGCAATAAAGCATGTAAACACTGGGTGTTTTTAAACTCGGGACAAAATTTTGAATCTATTTAGCAGTTTTTTTCATTAGCTTTTGTAGATAAGTAAAAGATTTTTCAAGTAAAAGTCCAAAAACATGTTTTTTTTTTTATTTTTCACCATATTTCATTATTTTTTTTAAATACAATATATGACATAATATAAATACTGGTATGTAAAGAAAGCCCTTCTTGTCTTGAAAAAAACAATATATAACTTGTATGGGAACCGTAAATGAGAGAGCGGAAAATTACAGCTAAACACAAACACCACAAAAGTGTTAAAACTGCTCTGGTCCTTAACGTACAAACATCGCAAAAACAGGCCGGTCCTGAAGGGGTTAACTATAGTTAGCCATCAAAAAATTGTTGTAGTCTGTGGGTCAGAGGTTCAAAGATTATAATGTTCTAGTCTTGTCATTCCACTAGGTCACTATTCTAGACAGCCTTATACAAAAATTTAACTCTTTGTATGAGGCAGTTCTTTCTCGAATACTTTATCACAAAATTGGAAGCCTACTGATTAATATAGGAAAAGAAAAATACAACTATTATAGTGCCTTCTAAATTAATAAACAAGATCTAAGGAAAACCTTCTTTTTACTTTTCTTTTTTGTTTGTTCATTTAACTCCTAAATCGACACTTCTATTTACATGAAATTATGTGTAACACATAATCTTTCCATTTCTCCCTCAATCCTGGATACATTGTTTAACAAAACGTTGTAATCTGTGTTTTTGTTTTTTTCAAAGTTATTCTGTATTGGATCTATTAGATACTGTGTGTTGTATATTTAGATCTGTCCCCTTAATACAAATTAAGAGCAAATGAAATCTAAAATAGTTTGTAAGGATGAAAAAACAAAACTAATTAAATCTCAATCACTACCGGGCCAGTATGCCCTTACTTCTCCCAGGTCTGCAAGGGTTAACACGTTTGGTGTTTTTTTGAAAATTCTCCAACTAGGTAGATAATGAAATGTTGGCTTGGGAGTAATGCTATTACTGGACACAGAGGAATCCAAAATACAGGTAAACAGTGAAGTTCATTCAACTTCTTAAACAAATTGTGTACCCATAAATTATTCCAGCTGCCAGTGCAAATCTTGTCTGTTCTACAATTCTTTCTCAGCCACCGCTTTTACAAATGTGCTTTGTAGACCTATGAATGCATCACTCATTGTCGGACCACTTTTGCTGCCAAAGCCTGTTTATTTGTTAGTCTTCAATGTTGACTGCAAAATAAAAAAATATATATTTTTATATTACTGGCTTAATATAATAAAACAAAATACTTGTGTTTTTTAAATATATCATTAAGAAATCACATGGTAGAATTGTATTTAGTAAAACAGTCCTTGGCTCAAGAAATTATAATTTACCAACAGGATTGGAGCTGGAAGTACATGAACTTTCGCTGAGTTGAATTCCACAAATTGTTTCATAGTTGAATTCTACAAAACTCCATCTTACTGTTGGCAATAAAGAATAACCATTACTTCCTGTTCTGATCATTTTGTATTCTGTTGATGACATGCCTCCAAACATTTCAAATCGACAAAAAAGGAACATTTAATTTTAGGGATGTGAGTTGGGGCATGGCTGTTCTGAGAAAATGTAGGTAATGGCAAGTGAAATGTTATTGAGACCAACAATAATGGATCATATGTACATAGATTTTTTTTTTTTCTAAACACATTTAGTTGAGCTCTGTTTATACCCTCAGACACACCAGCAAATACAGAGCTCCGAGAAAAGAGGGACAGAATGATTTGGGTCCAAAATAGCTGCTGTCCCTCCTAAATAGGAACACTTGGGAGGTATGCAATGAGCATGAAAATGACATAATCTATGTTCAAGATAAAAAAAAACACTACCAAGGCCATATTAACATAGGGACTATTGGGGCTAAAGTTCCAGGTCCGAACATTACAATGGACCCAAGCTGCCTAATCTTTTAATTTTTTTAAATGTATTTTTTTTTTTTTTATCTACTGCTGCTTTGATTTCTCAGTGCCATATCCATGGTATGTGGCTAGTTACACAAATCTTGGCTTGGTCGAGCACCATGGAAATGCTGTGGCAAATCTGTGTCTGAAATAGGAGGGATCTGTCTCTCTTTGCTCAATAACTCTCAGCACATGTCTCTGTGCAAGTTGTTTGTGGGCTGGATTTATATTTGGCTAAAAAGGTTTAGATGCAGATGGAGGTCTGGCTCTTGAACTTCTAAGCACAGAAATCTGGGATTGCAGATTACATTTTAATAATTTAGGCCCATGCAATGGATATCACAGTATTTATCCCTGGTGGTCCAGCAGCTGGAGCAAAAAAGTGTGTGCATTTTCTTAGGCTTGTTACATGTACCTACAATGGCTGTTTCTACGGGATCTCTTTATAACCTGACATCCATAACTCTTCAGTTATTTAAAAAGAGTAATCCTGATGTGGTGTTTTTTTTTTTTTTTTTTTTTGTGGCTTTTTAATATTAAAATTAAAAATGAAGTGTAATAAGAGCTCTCTTGCCAAATTTATAGCTAAGTGCAATTTTTCTATGCCCGAGAAGGACTTTGTTTTGTTAATCTATTTTTATTGAGGCATAGATATAACAGCAAGCAATATGACAGTGATGGTTCATATCATGTATAGATAGACGTTCACGTCGGTAATGAGGCTTGTCATAACATTAACTTATAATGTATGCATATTTACGCTCCCTCTCTGGGATTGGGCCGCAGTATGGCTGGGTTAAAAGTCTGAACCAAAGAGGATTGGACAAAAATGGTTGTAAACCCAAAAAAGGGGAATGGATTCACATGAGCTCTATTACCTAGAGGGCCACAGGGTACCGGTGGCTGGGAGAGGGGACAGGTAAAAGTAGGTTTTCTTACCTGAACATGTCCCTTGTGGGCCCACTATCTAGATCTGGTGGGTCCTCTTCTGAGCCGACGTCACTGCTGTACTTTCGCACATACTTTCAAAAGTATAGCATCGAGACCAAAGGTTCCTCCATAGACACAGCCAATTACCTGTGAAGGGTGTCTGGGTTGATTCTTAGACTCTGCCCTGAGTCTAAGAAAGTCAGGTGGAGGAGAAATTACAAAGACAAAGTAGTCCCTTGAGTGAAATTCTAACACGGTCAAAAATGCATATTTCATAAAGATTTTGTCTTTATAAAATAAAAAATTTTCGGAGGGGGGGCGTTTACAGTGCCGCTTTCAGCCAACAGCTGGGCTTCCTGGTTGCAGCCCTGCAATTTTTGTAGGTCCGATACCAAATGCTCGCCTTAGGAGGATATTAAGTCAATGAATCGCTATGAGGAGATGCTGATTGGTGCAGTGCGATAATTTCCGCAAATGTGCTCTAGTCATTTACTGCCTTCCCTCTAGTTAGTCTGGAATCCTGGGGACTTCCTTTTGTATGTGGGAGGTTCACACCAAACTAAAATAGAAAGATATTACTGTTCTATAAAAAGTGCCATTATTTAATTTTATCTGCAAATTTTGAACCCTCTGTCTGGACTGGCTACTTACTCACACAAGTGGGCTGCTACCACAATTTTGATGAGGCATAGATAGGTCATGTGTGAACCTATAGTAGCATTCTTGAGCAGAAATGTTTGAGCCTTAAATAAACACACTAACTTGTTTCATTAATGCACATTTCTGCTTTGTCTCAGCTGCCCAGATGAACGACACAAGAAAAACACAAAGGGTGACATTTTTCCTAAAAAGCTCCACCAGCGTTGAAGAAAAGACTTGTAAACCTAGCCAAGAATCTATTATTTGCTCTGTGCTGACAGAGATTGTATTCTGTAGATGCATTGCATGTTAAAAACATGTTCTTTCAAAGAAAAAAAAAAACCTGGGGTAACAGAGGGACTGGTTACATCTTACCAAAAATATGTTGCTGTTAATGTCTGTGTAATTAATTTAAGCTTGAGACACAATAATACAATGTATTTGCCTGAAAAAATAGAACCTCAGCAGTACATTGCTGCTTCAACTATTATTATATTTTTTATATTTTTCACACAAACCGTAAAATCTGTATGAAACAGAAAAATATAGCTATATAAAAAAATTTATAATAATAAATAACTTAAAAACAGCACCAGAATCCAGGTATAATGGATGTATTTTAGTTTACTGATGGAGCTTTACTGCCCGTACAATAAACATACTCTAGTTAGAATATTGCAGCAGGTTAAGAAACTTTTTTTTTTAGTAGCATTTTATAACAACCAGAACAATGAATAGAATGCAAAGAGAAGTGCCTGTGTGGCATAACAGAAAAGCATTGGGAGTTTCCTGTAATGATTATACCAGAGGTATAATATTAGAGTGCTCTCACAGATTCAGAAATGCACCTCTATGAGTAAGTGTAAGTCTAATATATAATATATATGCAATGTGTGCTTACACCGCACAGATATTTTGGATAGATAATTAGCAAGTGAACTTCATTATAATGTTTAAGGAGATGATCTTTGAATATCAGAAAATCCTTACATTTTTGTCAAACCAATTGTGAGAAAAAGAAAAAAAAAACATTTTCCATAATATACCCACTAAATATGACACCTGTGACACCAGGGGTTTCAAACCAGGAGTCACTAGGTTAAGTTATAGAAAGATCTGCCAATATTGGGGTATTTTAGCTCTATGGCAGGCTTGTAACTAAACCAACATTTTTCTAAGTAGTTCTGTCTGGTGGGGTGTTTGTTTATTTTTTATGTTTTTTTTTATTTATTTTTTACTTTAGTTTTTTTTTAATACTTTTTTTTACTTTTGATCTATCTATTAATAATTTCTGTCTGTTCACAAGTAGTTAACAGCCACCTTGTTTTCATATTAGATATCTAAAAATGTATAGTGATTTAACCTGGGAGAATATTTTGCAAGGGTTATCAGGGATACATACAAGGGAAAAGAGAAATATGATTTTTAGTGAAAAGTGGGCTTGTCAATGGATAATTTTAGGTTGATCCCAAGATTGCCAATGATGACCTGTCGAAAAAGGGTCTGGTCCCAGAAGATAATAGGATATGTATGAGCACTTTATTTTCCAGGTCATTGTCTGCTTCCTATGTTTTAATTTCAGGACTTTTAAAATAATTGCAGCATCGGAAGGGTTTAGAAGGGTTAAATCTTGATGCAATAAGGCATGTTTTCTATCAGTATAAGACTTAAAACCCACAAAGCTCATTAAGGTGAGTGCCACTTGTGCAAATAGCATTTTTCTTCTTGGACATATCCACCTTGTCAACAAGAGAAAATATCTCGGTCGCGTCTGTTTGCCATCGTTCTTCAAATTGTAAGAGATGGGCCAGGTTTAGACAGGTCATTTTTCTTTATTGGGAGGAGGTGGAAATGAGAGAGGAGTTAGGGAAACATCATATTGTCGCCCCTCTGAATAGTCTAGTCTTTTTACCCGGCCACTTGTTTGCAGAACATTAATTTGTGTCAGTCCTTAAGCAAACAGGGAGAATACCTGGCTCATGCACTCACCTGGGTCTTAGCACACACATTACATACACCCCTGCTCTCACTTAATCAGCGTGACACATTCTTTTGTTAGTAAATGGATCCAAACCAAACAGAATCAGTACAGCTAATTAGCAGCTTTTGGAAACCCCTGCTTAGCTATCCTGTCACATCCTGCCCAGCAATAAAACAAGAGAACCGGCTTACTCTGCTAAGCTGTAAATGGCAAGAACCTGTAAAAAAAATACTTCACTTAACCAGGGGAGGAGTGAAGACTTGAATTAACGCCAGTGGATTATGAAATCGGTGGAAGCAGCTGCCAACCTGTTTTGTTTTTGGTTTTTTTATCCCTTATTTACAAAGTAAGGCTGAGCGTAATCATTCCCCCCTTTGGGGGGAGTGATGGAGATGTTTTTCTTTTTTTAAATGCCCTATTAGGCCCTCCCTCTACATAAAGCATTAAACCTGCAAAAAAAAGTTGTTGGTTTTTTTTTTTTTTTACTTGCTTGGAAACCAGCTCCGGGCAAAGCTCCCTGGACTGCCTTCCATTCCTCCACTTGACATGAGCAAAGTGCCACGCATAGTCCAATCATAGGCTTCTATGATTGGACCTTTTTGCCACAGCACATGTGCCATCTGAGCCAGTGAGGGAGGGTGGAAAAAAAGCTTTATTGAGGTGATAGGGAGGCAAGGACATTCATCCTTTGGGAGAAGCGCAATATGCCCATTGCCGGCGTGAAATGCGCACTGATGACGGATATGTATATAGCCGTAACTATCCCCCGCAAACAAGTGATGATCACTCTATATGTGCTAGACACAGATTCTCTCAACCATGACCACTACAAATCACTGAAGTGGTCATAGTGGTTGGAGTAACCCTTTAAGTGATGAGCACTGAGCACTGATTATCGGTAAGCTATCTCAGCAAGTGTTTATCTAAATATCAAAATAGAAATATAAAATAATATTATTGATAAAATCTTGAGATTTTTATTTTACGTAAACCAATGGTCTTTGAGAATAACTACATCTCAGCTTTCTTTATGAAAAAGACAATGGTGCACTAGTGTCTTAATGTTTCATATAAAATAATTTTGCAAGATACCCATAACAAAGTCGATGTGAAATGACTACATTTCTAAAAAGGGGGGGTGGCGGAATGGGAGTAAAGTAGATTAGGTATCAGGAGCAAGAAACCATGGGCATGAACCTAGGTAAATTTTAAATGGAGGAAAATGGAGCGGCCAATTGCCCTGGCCTATGGGTAGAAAATAAGATAATACTTAACTTTTAATTATAGATAATAATAATAATAATAATAAAAAGGCATACCAATGGTATGACCGCTAAATATCGGAAGCCAAAATGAAATAGAGGCTTAGGATATCTATGTAAGTACAAATGTAAGAGACACATATCACATAATACCTACTGATGTATAATTATTAAATTTGTACTTGTATACATATCCTAAGCCTCTATTTCGTTTTGGCTTCCAATATTTAGCGGTCATACCATTGGTATGCCTTTTTATTATTATTATCTATAATTAAAAGTTAAGTATTATCTTATTTTCTACCCATAGGCCAGGGCAATTAGCCGCTCCATTTTCCTCCACGACTAAAATTCTAATACACACATCTATATATGCTATAATATTTTTCTCTTAGAACACAGAACACGTCTCCAAACTGCATTGTATCATCTGGATCTTGTTTCATCTTTGCGTTAGTTGAGACTATTTTATCACATTATTTAGCTTTTTATATCTCGAAATCTAAAAAGTCCATACCCTACACTCTTTCAATTCCTGACCGTTTTGATCATGTGCTTTCTTTTTGCCAATTTTCCTTCATATTGTCTCTGTCCTTGCTTTTTTCTGTACAATATATATGAGTTTTGTGAAATGTATGGAACAAGGATGGGAGGGAGGTGAGAGCAGTCATAGTCCGCAAAGGTGAGCGTAAACAGGTTTATTAGGTTTCAGTCAAATAATTCACTTACTAAGTATTATGTTAACACTATTTTGTGATATGTAAAACTTAGTTGATCTTCCCCTTAACTGTAAATATTTTACATATATTATGATATCAAAGATGGCTGATGGTCTGTGTTATTTTATCCTTAACAAACCGTTTCAAGTGCATGCTAGTATAAAACAAAAATGCATTCCTGTGTGTATTTTACATGTAAGACTCAAGCAGAGGTGCTATTTCTCCAGATCGTCATATTCCCCTGAGGTTCTGCTTTAATGCACTTCTCACTTAATTGATTTTTGTAGCCCATTGACCACACTCAAAACAAGATGACAAAGATGAGACTAAAGTAGGCCTGTGGTCACCAAAGCAAACAATTTAAAGGGACACTATAGGCACCAAAACATCTTTAGCTTAATAAAGCAATTTTGGTGTATAGATCATTCCCCTGCAGTCAATTCACTGCTATTTAGGAGTTAAATCACTGACACATCCTGCATGAAAACAATGGTTTCACTTTCAATCAGATATAACTTACTTTAAAAGTTCTTATCTCCTGCTCTGTAAATTGAAATTTAATTACATACTGCAGGCTCCTGCATGATATAGCAAGCTATTAACAGAGCAGGAGATGAGAAATTAAAAATGAAACAGAATTTGCCATAAAGGAAGTATAAACATTAGATGACTCTTTACAGGAAGTGTTTAGGAAGCAGTGTAAGTCACATACAGGAAGGTGTGCCTTGGGCTGCATAAGCAAAGTGATTTAACTCTGAAATGGCAGAGAATTGAGCAGTGAGACTGCAGGGGCATGACCTATACACCAAAACTGCTTCTTTAAACTAAAGTTGTGTTGGTGACTATAGTGTCCATTTAAGTTTAGAAAAAAAAGATTCTAAACATATTTTTGTGAACCATATGCAATTCTGCCTTGTGTTAACTATATGTGTTTGTGATGGTAATGTTGTAATGAGGGCAAATAATTTTTTGGAACATGTGTGGTTCCTTATTGGCAATGGAGTTTCAGAGCACTTTGACATGAACATGTCTGCTAATTCAGTTTACTTAAATTCACACCATTGTCACCAAACCCACTGCAGCTTAAAGTAGTGGTTCTGGTGTCTATGGCCTGTGTCTGCAAATTCAGGAATGTAAACACTGCCTTTTTAGAGAAAAGGCATAGTTTACATTACTGCTTAGTGACAGCAACTAGAGGTGTTACTAAGCAGTAATGTAAACACTTAATTAGCTAGTTACACTAGAGTGTGTACATGCACGATTCCTTACAATATAGTGTTCTTTTAAATGAGTGCTCACATTGAAAGCCAATAGAACATCCTGTCCTCAGACATCCAAAAATTATTGAAAATCAAGAAAGTGCTTAGGCACTTTTTATAAATTAACAATAATATGCACATGCAGCGATAAACTACACAAAAATCCTCACAACAGAAGTATACACAATACAAATAAAAAGTAAAGTGCACACAGTGCAATATGTGGGTGAGTATATCCCACAAGTAATATAAATATAAATACTCTCCTCAATAATGATGGGGATAAAATGAAGGGGTCACCCTTATCCTGTTTCCACAGAGCCTATTCACGGCTCTGGGCCATTTGAGTGGTTCTGATTAGTATTACACATGCCACATTGTGAAATATATACTACACTATGAGCTGCCTATGTATCTTTTTTAACAGATACTATCTTGTTTTATCCCAATTATTATTGGTAGTATTATACTCACTCATATATTACAATGTGTGTACTTTACTGTTTGACCAAAAAACTAATATTTAGAGTATTTAATCTTGATGCACCAAAGTCACCAAAACAATTTTAGCTTAAGGAAACAGATTTTGTGAAGAGATCATGCATCTGAAGACTAACTAACTCAATTATCTGACAATTAGGGGTTAAAACACTTTTGTTTCTTTCCATGCAGCCCTAGCCACACTTTCCCTTGCTGTGACTCTCACAGACTGCATGAAAAAACAAATGGGTACATTGCCGTTTAGATGTTAACTTACTTTAGACGTTTTTTTCTCCTGCCCTGTAAATTGAATTTTAGTCACTTACAGGAGCACACACTGTTAAATAAAGGAAATATAAACATTAGATGTCACTTTACAGGAAGTGTTTTGGAATGCGGTGCATGTTACATGCAGGGATGTGTGAGTAGGGCTGCATAAGCAAAGTAATTTACCTCCTAAGTGGCAGAATATTGTGCAGTGAGACTGCATGAGCACGATCTGTACATTAAAACTGCTTCATTAAGCTAAAGTTGTTTTGGTGACTTTGATGTTTCTTTGTAAAGACAGGGTGAATGTTGCTGCATTCCAAACTTTCCCCCCCAAAATTTTTTTTTACTTTCTGAGATAAGAACAGTAACTATAGAAAATTGTGACATATGTTAGCTTTAGACAAACACCCAACACAGATTACTTATCTCCTTCAGGACCACTGAATAGTATATAATAACGCCATAATCCCTACTTTTAACCCAACTTTATGACCAACATGCTTTTCTTTCTTATTAAAAGTCTAACTAGACCACCTCTCTAAACCTTAAAACATATTTAACTTATTCAAATTCTCTATATCACAGCATTTTATTTATACCCATCCAGCCTTCCTGAAATGCCTTCAAATAGACTTTTGCACAGACTTTTTATCGACTTGACTATCTACTACATCAAGGATTTGTTCTATTGTCAAAAAAAACAAACAAGTCATTGTTTATTCCTAAATCATCTTAATTGATTTGTTTCATATCCTCCACTGATAAACACCCTTCTCTCTTGCCAACCCCTGCCTCTGTATACCCTCCCCAATTTTCCATTTGGTTTTAGATCATTTTTTATTTATGTTGCCTTTTAGTTTAGTTTTATTTATATTGGCTTTAGCTTAGTTTGATTTAAATGATAGGTGCATTTATTGCGGTTTTATAAAATATCTTGGCTTATGCTTATGTCGGACGCGCTACGTGCACACAGGGGTGTCGCAGAATATTTCTCCGGTGCAAGGATTATAGCACCTGGGAAAAATTACTGCTCAACAGGGGCCCGGTCAAGTGCCGCGGTACTTTAAGACTGCGACCGTGCCCCTGTAATGTCGGCCGGCTGGGAGGAAGTGACAGCCTGTCACTTCCTCCAAGCACTCTGCAGGGAGACCGCGCAGGAGGAGGCAGCCGCAGCGTGAGGAGAGAGGAGCATGTAGAGCTCCATACCCCTCACTCCCATCAGCAGCAGGACTCCAGGCCACCCTCCTGGCACATAAGGTAAACTAACAGGAGGGTGGCTGGAGATATATAAAAAAAAAAAGTGTGAGTATGTGTGTTTGTATGTGTATGTGTATGGGTGTGTGTATGAGTGTGTGTTTGAGTATGTGTGTCTGTGTGTGTGTCAGGGTGTTTGGGAGTGTGTCTGTGTCAGGGTGTGCATCTGTTTGTCTATATATATATATATATATGTCAGTGTGCTGCTGTATCTGTGTTGTATGTGCATTTGTGTGTCAGGGTGTGTGTTTTATGTCGGTGTGTGCATCTGTGTCATGGTGTGGGCATGTATCAATGTTTGTGTGTGTCAGGGTGCATATGTGTATGTGTCTATTTGTATCTATATGTGTGTATGTGTCGGTGTCTATATGAATTTGTGTGTATGTGTCGGTGTATTTAAATGCATCTCTGTGTTAACGTGCATGAATATCTGTATGAATATCTGTATGTGCATTCATCCAAGCAGTCAAACACCAGCACAACATACAAGCACATTCCTGCAATCTAACACAAATATTACATACAAACACACCCCTGCATTCAAAAAAAGCAATAAAATATACAAACACACCCCTTCACTCAAACACAAATACTACACACAAATGTATATCCACATTTAAAAGTAAACATTACATACAAATACACACCTGTATTAAAACACAATAAATGTATACAAGCACCCCTTCAAACACCAACACTGTGCATTACACTATAGCGCCAGTAAATGCGGCAGCGCTGTACAGATATACAACCTAGAAATTTTGACTTGGGGTGCCTTGGAAAAATACTGAAATATTAAGGGCGCCTTGAACCTAAAAAGTTTCCACTGCTATAGACAAAATATAATATATATATATATTTTTTTTTTAACGCACCTAAGAGGTTAAGATCTACCTTGTGAGTAACTGGCTAAGCATGAAATGCTGTTTTGGAGACAGTTTTCCAGACTTTACGCGTCATGGGATTTCCAGGCATATTTCAATATGCACAGGTGAACAATGTTTGTTTTGATAGGGTCTTATGTTCTGAATGCATGTAGAAACTGTGCATGACGATTTAAACCTGACATCTAGCAATTAACCAAGTTTAAACCAGCTACGATATATACTCTGATTGCAGAGTGATTAAGGGTTAACACATGTCATATAAAAGGCAAGTATAAACAGCCCCAAAGAGTAATGGACTTAAATCTGACAGTTTTAATTTACATTAAATTGCTTATTTTTACTGGCTCGGATTATAAACCTTTTTTATAATCACTGAAAGATTTCAACTAAATCAAACTATCATCATTACCATTATGTTCCCAATATCCTTTCTCAGTTCTACTCTATATTTTTTTCTTTGACTAGGGCCCCTGTACTTATTTGTAAGGGACAGATGTACCCCACGGTTGCTGAATTCTTTCTCTTTATTCGCTTACCTTTGAGCTGGAGAACTTATGGTCCCTGATTGTCTGCTTTCAGAACAACTGTAACGAACAATGAAAGTATTCTAAAGTAGTGCTACAAGGGTCTCGAAGTACCAGCTCGCAGGCTATTACCAACCCAACAAAGCAGAACCCCTAAAGACTTTCATGTGGCCAGCAGCCAATCCTTCACAGTTTTACCAGGACAGAGGTATTTCTGAGTCCCTTGTATACCTCTCTGTTTTAGATTGCTACTGTCGTGATCCACGTCAGGGCCACAATTGGCCCCTTAGTTAAAGAGGCTCTGTCACCATCCGGGGGTCTTTTCATAATTTGCAAAGGACCCCGATGGTGACTGCTCTGCTGAACCTGTTCATCATGGCCACTACGATCTTCTTCTTGCCTGTCCTTTCAGCTCCTGGCAGAAGCTGCCAGCAGCTAAGGTCAACGGTGTACTCTCACACATGCGCAAGACTGCAGGATCCTCCAGAGCCCCTTTCCCCTCAGCAGTCACTAGTCAAGTATAAGAAATATACTACTTGTCCCCACCTTGTCTTAGTATATCTTTTGACTGGGATGGAATTTCAGTGAAATTACAACACAGTCAATGCAAGTAAAACAAAACATTTTTTTCTTTATAAAATACTAATTTTGGATGAGGGGTGGGGGGGTTACAGAGCCTCTTTAATTTATATCAGGAGGCTAGACTAGAGAGCTGAGTGCGCCTGTGGCATGTGCTTAAGCCAGCCTTTGGGAAAATGTAAGCATTCTGCAGTCACAGGTCAGACCTTCAGTGAAGAGACTGGATGGTGTAGCTATCAACGGAAATTCACCCATGTTACAGGTTCTGGGAGAGGGAGTGTTCATCATGCAATATAAATTGCGCCTGGCTTTGTGTTGTAATTGTCTCAATAATATAGGGCACTGGGGCTATAGCAGGTTCTGAACCTGTATTGCAACTTTACAAGGTTAAGACAGCCAAATAATCAGGGAGAAAATGACACCCAAGTTGTGCATAATACATTTTAAAAGCAAAATACCTTTTATTTCTTCATTTAAAATAAATTTGTGGCTGGTGCTGTGCACTAGGGGGAAAACACCACCATAACGATGCTTATGCATTTTGTGCACTTCATCAGAGACAGCATTCATCTTGTATGTGTTTGGAGTGGGTATCTGTATATGTATGTTTTTGCGAGTATGGATCTGCAACCCCCATGGGAAAAGGCAGCTTAGCCAATGTGTTGTGTGAATCAGGGACCATCATGGCAGAGAGATGTGTTTTACGTGGGCTACCGCATAATCCTGGAAATTCAAGCACACGAGGGAGGGCACGGTAGGAACCCATAGAGCCAGGAAAATGGCTTTGTTTTCCTGGTACAATGGCACTATAGTATCCCTTTTAACACAAAAGAGTGCAGTTCATCTTGTCAAAGAAAGTTGTAACCACATGTCTCATATTCCTATGCAAGTCTATGTTATTTGTCATTACCTAGTCATGTACATGCTGCCCGTCATAAAGAATGTAAAAATAAATTACTCCAAGCTCAAGGACCACTACAGCCAGTTGTATTGGCAACGGTGCAGGAGTGTCCTGGCAACATCCCACGCTTAGATGTCAAATCATGCTAGCATAGGTTTCCCGACTCCCACCTTGCTCTAGTGACGCATCAGTTGTATCCAGTCTTCTCCCTTTTTATAGAATAAAGTTGAACTTAGCAGGACAGCACTTATTGACTGAGAGTATCAGCTGAACACTCCAAGCCAAAGAGTGTGGTCCTGCTTTGGCTGTGCTTTGTTATACAGAGCTTTCCGTATTCTCCTGCCGGATGCAGCTTATGCAGAACGGGTTCCCAGCAGGACTCAATAATTTGACAAACCATGCCATCTTTTAACAGTGTGGCTAAAGTAGAGGTGGACTATAGGTATCAGAGATACACATTTTTTTTTTTTTTTTGTCAAACCACTTGAAAAATGTTTTGACAAACAATTGTGGGACTGGGTTGCTTGACTTGTAGCACCATAACCACTAGTTCTAGTGAATTGCTGGAATCATGGTGCTTAGAGGACCCTTTTAATAAGAATATGTGCAGATACTGTAAACACACACATTCAGCCAAAGCAGCTGTGAGGGCTCCTTGAATGCAAAACTCCATTTATCTTCACAGATGTCTGGGTTGGACAGCAAATTAATTTTTACTTTTACTTATTTTAAAGAAACAAAAGTTAAAAATGAACATTGGTTGTCATTTAAAAGTGTTTGGAATCCACTACCTAAGAGACCAGTGACGATTGCTAAGTAAAAATATTTTTAATGCTTTCTCAAGTATTAGCAAGACCTTTAGGTTACAGATGTTGTAATAATCACCCCATCATTGTAATGAAGTTGAGACAGCGCCAGGAGGTCTTGGGCACCGTCTTACCCTAAAGGGTTAAACTGGTTAGGAACAGTTTAACCCCAAGACGACCCCTGATCGTTCTGCCCAGCAACTTAGGCTTCTTGATTGAAGCTGACACTCACAGCCTATCACTAGCTGTCTAATCATAAAACTGAGTTAAAATATGTAATCTTTTCACTCCATTTCATAGATGGGGAACTAGTAGGCTAATAACGTCACTTGACACTCTCTACAGCAGGTCCCTACCCCAGGCTTCATGATTGAGTCCACGGGCTTTCGAAGGTTTAGGGTTAAGAAATTCATAAATACAACGAGGAGACCCTTGAAACAAGGGGATCCCAAAGAGTAGCTCTGAACACACAGAAAAAACAAAATGTAGTACCAGATAATGAGAGGAGAAAAGACCCATTTGTCTACAGGATTTCTTGTCTGCCTTATTTTAGTGGGGATACCTTATATATCCTTTTGGGTTATTAGCCCTTATATAGGAAGTTGTGGGTGGTAGAGGGTGAAGATAGGGTCTCCTTTGTCTATTCCCTTCCACCCTTTCCATCCCTTTACCCATTTATATGTGACCCCCCCCCTCCTTTTCTCCTATCATCATCTGGTACTACATATGTTTTTTTCTGTGTGTTCAGAGCTACTCTTTGGGATCCCCTTGTTTCAAGGGTCTCCTCGTTGTATTTATTATTGTTTGGGTTACCCCCTACCTTGTAGCTCTGAGGTAGGCTTTTTACAAGATAGATTCTACAACTTCACATGTTACTGTGACGTTGTGGTTCTACCTTTTCTCTCTTTCTCATTTTAAGCAATTCGTAAGCCGTTTAACCCCTTAAGGTATAAATTAATATTGTGTCCAGACTGTCACTTTAACGCAGTTGAGAGACTGAAATTGAAAAAAAATAAAATCCAAATGAACTTCTTGTTCCTGTGTAAAAAATAATTAGCATTCTAAAACTTTCAGCTTTTCAGTTTAATTTTATAGATGAAGTGCCTATCTTTGTGTTTTACTTAGCATACTCTACTTTCAGAATGCCTAAAAATGTTCATGCTCATAAAAATAATAATAACAATATTAATGAGCCTTATAATGATCATAGAGATTACACAGTAATTATGTGAGTATTAAGTGGTTTCTTTGGAATGTGCAGAGTGCAAGTGAATTAAGTAAGAGGCTTTTTAGATGGAATTCATTGTGATCATACCATGCTTTTCCATAAGGCAGAGTCACCAGGAAGCTGACTACTAATAAAACTGTGTCTAACTTGACTGGCTTATCTTGGCAAATAATTCTACAATCTGACGAAGAATAAAAACTCTCAGCAGTTCTTCATACTAAGTCTCTGTCCAAATATTGTTTCTTAATAATTTTACCTATAGAAATCAGGTAGACAACAGCTTTTTAACTATACCACCTCCATGAAAGATATATATATATATATATATATATATATATATATATATATATATATACACAAGCACACACACGATACAAATGGGCACCAACAAAAACAGTATTTGATTAACTCTTTTATGCACATTTCCCTGTATAACCCACCTCCATAATCCCCGTTTCTTACATGTCCCACCTAAATCTCAATTTCATTTCATCTCCATTATTCATACTTGTATTTATTGTGACAACTGTCACCTCAACACTATGTGTTACTATTTTGATACTTTTCATCAGATTTTGAAAGTAAATAGATTTTGTGTGAAAGGAACACTATAGGGTCAGGAACATAGATATGTATTTCTGCCCCAATAGTGTTAAACTACTTAACCCATCTTAAATAACTAGAAAACTCACTTTATTTGATGCTCCACACAGGTCCAATGGCTCTGGCTCTTGCTCCGCACCCTGCTTGGCTGACATCATCAGAATTGATTATCTCAGTTAAGGAGGCAGGCCAGGGGCGGTGCCAAAAGCCACCCTGGCCAATCAGCATTTCCTAATAGAGATGCATTGAATCAATGCATCTCTATGATGAAAGTTCAGTGTCTCCATGCAGAGTGTGGAGACGCTGAATGTCCGTACTGCACCCAGTACTGTGCAGCACTTACCCAGGAAGCACCGCTAGTGGCCATCTGAGGAGTGGTCACTAGAGGTGTTACTAGGCTGTAATGTAAACACTGCCTTTTCTCTGAAAAGGTTGTAGTTGTTCTGGTGACTATAGTGTCCCTTTAAATGAAGTAGATGTAAAAAAAAAAAAATAGAAAAACTCATCCCTACCTTCAGCCATATACATACACTTTGGGTCAGACTAGTCATACCTCCCTTGGCTGGACACTCACACAACCTCTTTGCACACTTCCTAAAAAGGAGATCAAATATTTTATCTTCACTTATTTCACAGTGTGTTTCATGTCTTATCTCCTGTTCTGTTAGTTGCCAACTAGAGCTTGCAGCAGCCTTCTGTGTGTGATTAAAGTTCAATTAACAGAGGAGAAGATCACTTTTAAAGTAAAAACGGTGCTGTAAAAATTTAACTTTTTTTCCCCTCTTTTTTTCATTTAGGCAGTGTGCAGCCAGGGGAGGTGTGGCTAGGTCTGCATAAACAAAGTAATTTAAAACCTGAATGGCAGGTAATAGAGCTGCGAGACAACAATGGCACAATATATGCACCAAAACTGCTTCGTTAATCTAAAGTTGATTTGGTGCTTAGAAATATCCTTTTAACCCCTTAAGGACCAAGCTTCTGGAATAAAAGGGAATCATGACATGTCACACATGTCATGTGTCCTTAAGGGGTTAATGTACCTCCTGCAGGATATCAATTTCACATGTTACAATTAAACAGTTTATATGTACTATCCACTCGACTGTAGAACTGATATGTGTCCATTTGGATTTTGAGCAATACACAAATGATAAGCATTGGTGGGCACTGAGTGAGCAGTAAAAATAATGCAGCTAAACTCTTAATTTTCTGACGATGTAAACCCCTTAACCCCCAGACAGTCCCCCATCGGCAAAATAGTTCCCCAAGGGTCATGTGATTGCTCTGAAAGAGCGATCACATGGCCGCAATAGGCGTCCATAGTTTTGCCTGCAGGGGGACTGCCTGAACTGAAATGCAGTCCCCATGCTGGTGAAAAAAGTAAAAAGAAATCTTAAAAATATTTTTTAAAAAGTTAATAAATGTGTCACAAAAAACAAATATATATATATATATATATATATATAACGTCATACTAAGTGTATTTTTTAATAATATATACATATAAAAAATACACAGAGTAAAATTACACACTTGTGTATATATATATATATATATATATAATAACTATATATATTGTATATATATTATTATAAAAAATATATAATTAAAAATTAAAGAAAATTATATATGTAATTTAATTCTAACTGTATTTTGATATTAATATATATTTATATCAAAATACACTTCGAATGAAATTATATATATATATATATATATATATATATATATATATATAATCATATATAAATAAAAAATAATGTGAAATGTACTTATGTCCATATACATCATTACATAAATAATTTCACAAATATGCATGTAGACTTCAAATATATAAATATGTATATACATTTAAAGGTCCACTATAGTCAATGAAGTGGTCTGGGTGCCAGGTCCCCCAGGTTTTAACCTGGCAGCTGTAAACATAGTAGATTCAGAGAAACTGCTATGTTTTCATTGCAGGGTTAATCCTGCCTCTAGTGGCTGTCTTCCTGATTGTCTTCCACAATTGTCCAAATGTATCTACTTTACAGTATGTTCTTTAATGTTTAAACACTGATTTTCTTAGGGGTACCAATAAATATAAGCCTCATTTTATCAATAATTTGCACTCCTATTCCTGTGAGTGGTTGTGCAGGCAGGGCCCCAGTGCACTGCTTTGCCCGGGGGCCTATAATGCTGTTAAGATGGCCCTGAGGGGGACACTTAATTATATGATTATCACCTTTAGTGATCAAGTAATGTAAATTTAATGTAAATATAAACAAAACAATGTATATTGTTTTACTACATTATATGTAATACCCAGAGATTTCCACTTTCAGTAATGAGCACTTAGTATAACAATTAAGAAACTACAGGGAGACTAGTTGCTTTGTAAATAGATACAAAAGGTTAACTCCATTTGTATTCATGTCCTTATATTCCCTCTTTGTTGCTGAAAAAAAGCAATAGTGGTTGTGAGTTTGTCATTTGTCTGTATCCTTTTGCAATGAATGGGACAGAAGCTGTACATGTACCTCTTTCATCATTGTGAGGATAACTGTGCAAAAGCTTTTGTAAGAATACAATTTCACGATAAAACAGGGACGAGACTGTTGGTGACTGGGGTAATTTGAAAATTAAAAACAGAGTTTTTGTTTCTAATCATATACATTTTCTAACAAAAAAAAAATGGAAAACAATTGCATATGAAACACGTATTGCAAACGTGATGTCATTTTGAATGAGATGCCTCTCACAATGAGTTGTGCACTCATTACCAAATTCTCATGGTTCCATGCACATCTATGGCAGTTTTAGTTGTTTAAGTAAATATTCCCATTTTTCTCAGAATTTGTCTCAGAAACACTTCAATTCTGGCAATGAAAATCTTAAACTTTTTGTAAGCACTATCAGAGTGCAAATGTATGCACCATATCAATTCATATTTAACTTTCTTAGATACCACCCAAGTGTCTCTGTTTAGAAGGGACAGTCCCTATTGTGGGCCCACCCAAATCTATCGCTCTTTTTTTTTTTTTTTTCCCCTAGGAGTTCCATATTGTTGCTGTGTCTGGGTGTATAAAAGACTCCACGACAATAATGCTCACAGTAATGTATTTTTAAACTACAGTAAATATGTTTAGAAATCAGTCTGTCTAAGTAAAATACATTGTGTCTTGTTATTATTAAGTCACCTAAAAATTCTCAGAACAGCCCCACTCACCACTAAAAGTAAAGTGTCTCGTACCCCTGCCACTGCCAAACATTGTAGTTGTTTTTTTGTTTCCTTTTTCCAAGTAATAAAGTTGAATATCTTTCAATTTCCTTAATGTCTGACATCACATTTGTCTAGGAGCAGAGCCTTTGCATTTCATC
Source organism: Pelobates fuscus (assembly GCF_036172605.1). Taxonomy (NCBI): domain Eukaryota; kingdom Metazoa; phylum Chordata; class Amphibia; order Anura; family Pelobatidae; genus Pelobates; species Pelobates fuscus. Next base: position 80,942,651 of record NC_086324.1, read on the forward strand.
GTCAGGCCATTTGTTTCCAGTAAGCTTCTCGCCCTCTCGGGTTTAGTAAACATATCTTTGTACGTTGGCTCAGTTCTTGTAGCCAAGGTATCACTGCACTCTCAACCAATCGTTGCAGTCCAGGATGGACTGGTTCCTACTTATAAATGTGGAAGTTACATTTTTTAAGTATGGCTGGAGAGGGGGGAAGTATGGGGGTACAGTCCATAAACACAACAGTGATCTAGTGGTTATCTAGTTATAGTGTCCATTTAAGCTTCCACACATCTGTTTATGAAAACATTTCTGCTGCTCTTTCAGTCGTCTTTGTAAATATTTTTTTTTTCTTATTTGTCTTCAGCACACTGGTAGTGAAAATGTTAACTTTTTATTTATTTCATTCTTTATTTATTTTATTAGACAGCCGAAGGCGCCAACATGGGTGAACCTTGGAGTTACTTTCTCCCTACACCCACAAATCTTGTAAACATTGTAGTGAACTCCTTATCCCTTTTTATGGACTTTAGTTACTATGTAACTTAAATTGTTAGCAAACTGAGTTTTATAATGTTCTGTCTGACCTGAGTTGTTTAATAAGCTGATCATCCATGTTGGCATTTTCTACTTCTCTGATTTAGGAGAATATAGTTTGCCTGTTCTCAGTTGATCTCTGTAGTTGCCAACACAAGTTTTTCAGTCTAAGGGATGATAAGACACTTCTAGAGAAAGAATGTGAAGAATACTGTTTTGACTTTATAACAGGTTGCCATCCGTTTTGCAAATGTTCACTTTTTCAGCCCGTAAACGTTTAGTGAGTTCATTTCAATCCTAATCAGTTGTTGGAACTAAAATTCCATTTTATAACCCACCTCGTCATAGGGAGACAACTAATACGATTCTCTTTGCACCACTATGTTTGCAATAAACCAAGGTTTTATGGCACTTAGACAGTCTTTAAAACACAATCAAAGAACAAGAACTCTTGTCTCTGGAAATATCTGGCTACCATATAATCTATATTATGAGCTAATTGCAAATTCTAAGATATAATAATGCTGAAATGGATGCCATAAGCACCAGTTTTGCTGTGTAGATCACACCATCTCAATGCTCCGTTCTCTGCTGTTTAGGAGTTAATCACTTTGATTATGCAGCCCTAGCTACAGCTCTCTTAGCTGTGACTTACACAACCTCCATGGGAAAAAAAGTTTCCTTTTCAAACTTTGTATTAGAGCACAATTCCTATAATTGATCTTTAGTTACGCACAGGAGGCTGCTGCAAGTTCTAGCAAGCGATTAACAGAGCAGGTTATAAGAATTTGTAAATTAAACGAAATTTACAAATTTAGCGAAAAAGTGAAGTTTAAAAATTAGACCTCATTTGAGGACATGTGTGGGGAAAGCTGTGTGAGTCACAGCCAGGAGTGGGGCCTGATTCATAATATGAGTTCTCAAGAGCATCCAAATCCCCTACCCCTTAAAATAAATAAAAATAAAAGGCAAAAAAAACTTGACTATTTAAAAATAAGATTAATTGTATATATACACACTTAGAGAAATGAAAGTGTGAATGTGTATGTATATTGTGTGTGTAGTGTGTACACGTAGCAGTATATAAATGTCTGAGTGCATGTCTTTGTGAGTACATATGTCTGTGTGTGTGTAGATAATATGTGTGCAGCAGTGTTTGTTTTATTGGGGAACCCATTGCGGCGATACCCTGATCCCCTCCTGCCAGGCCCATGACCATCACACCGTTGGCCTTTTGCCCAGTTTATCCATAAGCTTGTCCAAACCTGCACATGATCTCAAAATGTTTAAAGAAAAATTCTGGAAGACCATGGAATCTGTTAGAGGGCATAACTAAACAAACTGTATCAAGACCAACTTGCTATCGAAGTTGTTCTGGAAAAGCATCAAACAGGGTTTGGTTATAAAAATATTCCAACTTTGAACATCTTTGAGCACACCATGTATTCTGGGCTTGTAAGAATTTGGTCCTAAAGATACGATACCCTGGGTTTTGGTCCCTTAAAAAGTATGGAAACTGTATTGAAGAAGAAACCTGTTTCCAACTTCAGAAAATATATTCTAAATATATATATCAGTGATATGTCAATTCACAGGGCCCCACGACTGTTTTATCCCTCCTACAAAATTGTATTTTACTCTGTTAGCGCCCATTTAAAAGAATGTCATATTATAGCTATTTCATTGTGTTTGTGAATTTTGAAATCTGAAGCAATATGTTCTGGCTCCGACCGTGCCTGCCGCGCTCCAAGTTAATAAGTGTCAAAATCTATGACTTATTTTTCTTGTATGTGTGGTTTTATTTTGCAATAGTTCACCTTTTATCTCCTATTTCCTTTGCTGAGCAGAGACCTTTGGATAGAAAGCAGGTGTCTCTAGCTGCTTTACTATTTTATAGGTGGCAATTGTACCAATAGTAGTTGATAAGAGCTGTGGGTTAACAGTGGCATCAGCCAAGAGGAAGGGTGTGCTAGGTAAGGAACACAAATCAATCATTCTCCCATGTTCACACATCCATGCACAGCTGCATTTAGCTCTCTATATATCACTACTCTGGGAAGTTTTGCAGATAAAGCCTTGATTAATGAGGTTTTAACCAAAAACTCATACTCACACCTTCTCATACATTATTCTACTACTGTCTTACGATATTGAATATCACTATACCAATATAAATTAATATTAGTTTTACACTCCTAATAAAACGGAACAAAAAAAAAAAGTAGATGAAAGGATTGCATTGTGGTAGGTATGATGTTAGGAGTACCCTGGCACTCTCTCCCAGTAAAGGGCAAACCGTTTTACAATGGTGTTTCTTTTACCTGGGTCTCGCCAGGTGCCGAGGGTCCCACAGTGGCGGCTAAACCGCAGCTGGATTCTGCAGAGCGTCAGCTGAGCACTCTCAGTCAATGAATGACCTTCTGTGCATAGAATATCGTGTTCCAGGCTGGCTAATGATGCTTCCAGAGGTGTAGTTACAGCTCCGGCAGTAACATTAAATATCTCTGTATGTATAGCATTTCGTATTGAATTAATTCATATACAGATTACAAGCATCATGACCACGTCAAATCACTGAAGTAACGCTCACATGGTGGTTGGAGTAAGCTATTTCTGATATGACTAGATTGTAGGTTTATGGTGTCTGAGTAACATTGGGCAAGTCAGTGTTCTACAGAGCTAAACACATAAAGCATGCTTACTTTCATGTGCAATAGTACACATATCTGAGCAGTGCTAGGAAGCTTTGAAGAAAAATATTGTCAGTCAAGGGTATACACAGTCTCGGTTTACAGTATACATCATGTCTCTGTTTTGTATTTTATCAAGAGTTGCATTGTGAAAATTTATTTAAGCAGTTTCAATTTATTATGCTCTGTGTGAAATTCTTCTCTAAGAACTTGATACACATCGGTACCGACAAAAATTGTTTCGTTTTTAAATGAGTGAGGGCTTTTCACCAATGTGGACAGCCAAGTTCATTGATGTTAATAGGTGACAGATGTGTCATTAATTTATGGCAAACCAAAAGGAAAAGGACCATAAAATAAGTGTAAAAACCAAAGAAAAGAAAAAGTGTTAACTGGTGAAGTGCAGCCACTACAAGGATAACTTGTCAGAAATAGAGGGCACCAAATACCAGTGTTCGGTAGCCGTACTGTGGTGTATATAGTAACTAATACTGGCATTTGGTGCCCACTCTTTATTTTTTTTGTGGTTTGATTCATTTATGGTGTTGACATTGCACTTTTTTTTTTTTTTTTTTTTTTTTTAAGGTATCTCTGAACGGACATTTCAAGTATTGTGCTCTTGTGTATTTGCTGTATTCATCATTTTAATATATTATAGTGTAGATGCAGAGTTAATTTGCTATTTACTTTGTTATTGAGTAATCGTTAGTCAAACATAATTGGCATGCTTTAACATGTGGGGAATGTTTGGGGATATTTTGTTTTATTTATTAGAAAAAAAGGAGCTTTGAGTGAATTTTGAAGTCAATTTTGCCGTTAAGTTTGCTAACGGGGTTATTTACTAAAATGAGAATTGTAAAGAATTCAAAATGAATTCAAAGCTAATCTCAAGTTTAGGACCAATTTAGCTGAAATGGAAGCATAGCGGACTTGGAGAATTTTCAAGTTCATCTAGTTTAGCCTAATAAACTAGATCTAGTTGAATGTCATTTGAAATCACTTTTTATTTCCAGTAATTCTCACTTTTTTTATTATAAAAACTGATATAACGTTCAATTAAAAAGTAGCAGAGTAGTCTCATTGTGATCTCTATAACATTGTTAATGACTCCTCATTATAAATATGTTGTTTGGAATGCACCCCAAAGTTGGTTATTAGACATTGTTGACCTATGTAATGTATTGCTATATAAAATCAATAAATAAACTTGAATTACAGTGCCTTTCCCTGGAAGATTATTATAGGACAGGGGTAGGCAACCTACGGCACTAGTGCCATGCACGGCACTCGAGATGTCTTTGCACGGCACTCAAGGCTGCTAGAGCCAAATGCACTCTGGCCTATCAGGAGTCCCAGTAAAACTTCAGATATCTGCTAATACGAAGAGGTGGTGAAGGACAATCCTCAATTTATGCATTGCAGCACATAGAGGGAGTGATCTCAGATCACTTCCTCCCAGCACTTGTGAATGGGAATCCACACTGTAGTAGAGCAGCCATCGTCAGCTATCCCAGCTCCTGTCCTTAACCTGTACCTGGCCAGCCTGGTCCCCACTGGAACCCACCCACACTGCTAGATATACACAGAAATGCAGAATAACCCTCCCCTCATACAAATAATATGAACAGCCCACACACACACACACAACACAAAATGCCCACAAACGCAACACCACTAACAATCCACATACACGCACACAACCCCACATGTAGCCTCTCACATACAATACCCCAAACAGCCCCCACACACTACCAAACACACAATGTGACATATCCATCCACACACAATTCCACAAGCAGCCCTCATACACAGCCCACATTCATAGGTATACACGATACCATAAACTACTAACGAACATATACAATATAATAGCTCATATACGCACAAATACAACGATACAAAGCAATTACAGTCAAAATAACACAAGCAGAATATGGCAGCATACACACCTCAATTTAAAAAAATTAGGATCGTCACTCTACGGGACATCACAATCCTCTATCGGCACAGTGCTGCTAAAAGGTTGCCTACCCCTGTTATAGGATATGGACTATGAATGTCAGTCCCATTAAGCTTTCTCCATCCCTGGCTCTTCAAAAAAGTATTGGTATGAAAGGATTAGTGTTAAGGATGTCATGTCAATCTAATTGATCTCGAAAATAAATAAAATATCACATCCAATACAACACCACAGGCATGCATGCTTAAAAGACCACTATAGGCACCCAGACCACTTCAGCTCAATTAAGTGGTCTGGGTGCCAGGTCCATCTAGTATTAACCCTGCAGCTGTTAACATAGCAGTTTCAGAGAGGGTTAATCCAGCCCCTCGTGGCTGTCTCACTGACAGCTGTTAGAGACGCTGAAAATCACAGTGAGAAAACGCTGACGTCCATAGGAAAGCATTGAAAAATGCTTTCCTATGGACTGCTTGAATGCGTGCACGGCTCTTGCCGCGCATGCGCATTCGGCGCTGACATCGGCAGAGGAAGGAGAGTTCCCCAGCGCAGAGGGAACCCGGCACTGGAGAAAGGTAAGTGTTTAACCCCTTCAGCCCAGCGGGAGGGGGGCCATGAGGGTAGACCTATAAACAGTATAGAGCCAGGAAAATTCGTTTTTTTTTCCTGGTACTATAGTGGTCCTTTAAAGGAAAACAAACGTGGATTCCTGGTCCTCTAGTATTAAAATCACTATCTTGCCCCCCTATCCCCTCCTTGCTCCCATAAATAGAGTGAAATATTACCTTATTTCCATAGGAAAACATTAGATTGCCTGAGATTATCAATTCTGATGATCTCAGCCAAGGAGGCAGGGTGGGGGCAGAGCCAAATGCCACCCCCGCCAATCAGCATCTCCTCATACAGATAGATCTCTATGAGGAAATCTCAGCGTCTCCATGCAGAGCAGACTGTGCAGCAATGACCCAGGAAGCACCTGTAGTGGCTATCTGAGGAGTGACCACTAAAGATGTTCCTAGGCTGTAATGCACTGCCTGTCTCTGAAAAGACAATGTTTACTTCAGATAGCCTGCAGGGACTGACTACAGACACCAGAACAACTACATTAAGCTGCAGCTGTTCTGGTGACTATAGTGTCCCTTTAATGCCCTAATTTATCAAACTCTGTAGAATGTGGATGCACAATGCTTTAATAATGAAATGAATGATGGAAACAGCTTGTGCATGTATTGCAAGCAGATAATAACTCTATGCACTGTACAACTACAGTTTACCCCACTGAAATCTCCGTACGGTAGGAGCAAATAAGGAGAAAGGGCAATGGTGTTAGAACCTCGAGTTAAATAACTCTAGCACTGCATTTGTCACTTTGGGGGCCCTTTAAGAAAAAGTATTTAATATGCCGTGAGATATCAAAATGTGCTTTCCAATCTAAACAACTCCAGATATCAAGATAGTACCTGATGCTTGTATTAATGGATCAGCCTTACTGCAAGACCATCAGAATGATATAAACAGTAAAATAGGACATTAAAGGAAAACTCCAGTGCCAGGAAAACAATCAGTTTTCCTGGCACTGCAGGTTCCCTCTCCCTCCCACCCCCCAATCCCCAGTTGCTGAAGGGGTGACTTCCTCCTCCGCGCCGCTCCTCCTACTGACTCCGTCGGCTGGTGGGCGAGACTGATCTCGCCCACCGGCCGTGGAGACCTAATGCGCATACGCGGCGATGCAGCGCATGCGCATTAACGCTCCCCATAGGAAAGCATTGAAAAAGATTTTCAATGCTTTCCTATGGGGAATTGAGCGACGCTGGAGGTCCTCACACAGCGTGAGGATGTCCAGCGACGCTCTATCAAGGAAAATCTTTGCTATGATTCAGGAAGTTCCCTCTAGTGGCTGTCTAGTAGACACTAGAGGTGGAGTTAACCCTGCAATGTAATTATTGCAGTTTATAAAAACTGCAATAATTACACTTGCAGGGTTAGGAGTAGTGGTAGTTGGCACCCAGACCACTCCTATGGGCAAGAGTGGTCTGGGTGCCTGGAGTGTCCCTTTAACTATTATTCAAAGATCCAAAATAATGCAAATAAAAACTATATATTTTATCTATCATTTATTTAATAAGTAGGTGCAATTGAGGGGCATAGGCATGGAGAGGAAACTTCAACTCTTATTTTTATTGTTTCTTAAAGGGAAACTGTAGGCACCCAGAACACTTGAGCTCATTGTCCCTATTGCACTTAGTGCAGTAATGTTACACATTGCAGTTCCAGAGAAACTGCAATGTTTACATTACAGTACTAAGTCTGCCTCCAGTGGTGGTCTCCCAGAGGCGCTTCCTGGATCCTAATGGACCTTTGGTCTGCATGAGGACATCCAGCATCAGATTTTTCCCTATAGGAAAGCATTGATTCAATGCTTTCCTATGGGAAGGTCTAATACGCACGCGTCATTTGCTGCGCATTCACATTAGCTGTGCATGAGCATTAGCGCCCACTCGGCGCGGGACGTTGGAGGAGGCGGAGTAACGACTCAGCACTGCTTGACATCAGCGCTGGGGTAAGGGGGGAGGGAGGTCGGCAAAGGGAGCTATAGTGCCAGGAATAATTGTATTCCTGGCACTTATAATATCCCTTTAATAAAAATTATTTATGTTCTTCAAGGGAAATATAGTGGAAATCTAATAAAGGGCATAGAAGGATAAATATAATTAAAAGTGTGACCTTAATAATTTCCTTCTTGAGTACTTATTTGTATTTACATGCCAGGCACGATTTGTTTAGGCACACGTGAATTTCATGTTTACGTCTTTGGACTATTGTATTTCAGTGTCCCAATTGCAGCAAATTGCCCTCCATTTTATCCCTGTTGTAGGTAATAGAGCAAACTGTGGAATATTTGTTTCCTATTATATCCAGTGAAGAAAATTGATGTCTATTTACTGTCCATTAGACCCCTGGTTTGACACTAGGCAACATCTATTTGCTTTCTATCACAGAGAGTAAAGCCAATTAACAGCTATTTCCTCTGCATCATAACACAGTCAGACAATCTGAGGTGTATTTGCACTTACACAGCCCTTCTAATGTGATATTAGCACTGACTGTATTAAGGTCAATGACTGAATTCCTGAGATATAAGAAGGGCAATTAGTTTCATCCATAAAAGCTGTTTTCTAACACGCTGAGAGTTTTGTACCTTTATTACAAAAGGGAAGATAATCAACTCTAAAATCTGTCAAGTTGAAAGGAATAAAAGAGACATCCTAATTCCACTCATCAACTCATCATTAAACTAACGTTGTTTCTGCGTTGTGATGTTACAGAATTTAAGCTTTGTGAACCATAGAAGAGACATTAAACATCTGATCCAAATATAAAGAGAAAATTACAAAATAAAATATAGGACAACTCTGGGTGACATGAGGGCAAACAACAATATATATTACATTTTTAAGATTTATTGAAGTCAGGAACACTCCACTATAGCTTCAGTAGTGGCACATCTACTTCAGGGTTAGAATTATTTTCAAATATTTTTTTTGTAATTGATAATAATTACATAACACAATCTTAAACAATTAGTAGAATACAATATATCTATATCTAAGAATTAGTTAGAATTCTGTCTATATGTAGGTTTTATGTATAAAGGCACAGAATGAAAAAAGTGTGGTTTATCAGCAGATAAATTAAAATCTCCACAATCACATATTATCTTACCTTAATATCCAGTATAAAATTGTCATCGTAGGGGAACTGTGGCACCAAACACACTCTATCTGGAACATTAGGAAGCTCAAAGTAAGCATTTGTAACCTTTCTTGTTATTTTGCTTACGTGAAACATGAAAGACTACTAAACTTGTTTCTGGTGGTTATCATGTCCTTTTCTACTCAATGTTGGATTTACCTTAAATGTAAAGGGATATCGTATGTACATGCCTCGTGCTTTTCTGAAATCAAAATTACTGATGTCTAATTTGTGTCTACTGCAAATTATTGTATGATATACGTATTCGGTTTGGAAAACATCACTGAAATTTCCATCTCTGTCCACCCCTCCCATTCTTTAGGTGTGAAAATTGTGCTGCCGTATTCCACTCCGATTGTAAAGTCAAAACACTGCCGTGTCCCAGGTGTGTGAGAAAGGAGCTACAGAAGAAGCAGAAGTCTTTCTGGCAAACTTTGAATGTGGATGACAACCTTGATGAGTCCTGCAACATGTTCGATTTGTCTTACCCGAGTACATGACATCTAACTGTATGCAACATCCAAGCACTATCTTCTGGTTCTCCCACCTGGTCTCTGCTTAACTAATTATGCCTTTGCTCCTTTTTAGATGTCCGATTTAGAAATGACAGTACCTATGCTTTTATCCTCAAATAAATGGGCTAGCTACTGAATGGGAACCTATGGCTAGTTTAGAATTAGATCTCCTTACTATTAGTGTCCTTATAACTCAAGTGCTCGCTTTTAATGTGCACACTTTTATTGACCCTTTTTGTCTGGGTTACAGTTCTACGAAAACATTATCTTGAAAGAAGAAATGTAATAATTTATGCATGTTCATGCTCTACGTCTAGGTTATCTGTGGTGGATCATTCATAACCTATTTATTCCTGGAGAAATGCTAATAAAAGGGATTTAGCTTACGTTTTACTGTGTCTCCAAGGAACATAGCTTTGTCTTTCCCTAAAATGGATTTGCTACAAGTTGTCATAACATTTGCAATATTTGTGTTGCAAGTCCATTGAAACAGGGCTTATGGTACTAGATCAGTTATAGAATAAAACATTTAATTCAAGGTTTTAATAAACGAGACCTTGATTATGCTTTATATGCAAAATAGTTTTGACGCTGTTTTCTCCCAAGGAAAAGAAACAAAGTTATTTATATACGTTATATGTCATCAACGTTCTGGAACCAATAAACAATATGTGATGTGTTGGATAAAAGGCAATGCAGGTGTTCTACATATACTTTGCTATGCTATCTTTTCTTCTCTCACCATCAAGGTGATGGAATTTACGTCAAAGAACAATGTTTAGTTGCCTTATGTTTTTCTTTTCCAGCACACAAAGAAACAAAGCAAGAACAAGCTTTGTGAAGTGTATTAATCAAGTCCATTAATGACTGGGGAGGTATGCAAGGCTTTGTTAGCAAATACAGAATTTGCAGAATAGCTAAAGTCTGCAGGAGTTTAATGTGCGTACAAGTGAACGTACAGCTGCGACTCATGGGTGGTAAAACTGTGAGCAGATAATTTTGCACAGGTGCTTAATGCGAGACTGGGATTGAAAATGGCCTGCGAAAAATGAAATATGGCTTAAAAAAACATAGGGTGGTCATCTTAGCAGTCCAAATATGTATAGTTATACCTTTACATACAGGAGGTTTATAATTACAGCAGATCTAAGTGGATTGATTTGCTAATGCTCGCACTATTCCTCTACTTTAACGGGGAAGAAACAATTGTATTTGTTTTGTTTGTTTGCAGTAAATTACCAAGAGTTTTTTTATGCTATGGGCAAACTCAAGTACATGTGTAATATTTAATAATCTACATTATGGAAATATTAATAAATAATTAGAAAAAAATTACTGAACTCGTCGTCACAATACTGTGCGTTTGTTAGGAGAAACAATTCATACATCATTTTCTAGAATGCAGAAATTACATTGCTGTTCTGTGTAAAGTTCCTTACTCGTAGGCAGGGCCGCCATCAGGGGGTGACAACCGTGACAGTTGTCACGGGCCCGGCGGCCCTGGGGGGCCCGGACTGCTCGGGCCCCACTTTCCCTCCCTGCACACATAGATAGCGAATATCGCTATCTATGTGTGCATCCGCAGGCCCCCCGGCTTCCCTGTTACCGCAGAGGGGGCCCAGGCAGCACACTGCTTCTTCTCATCTCCTCTCTGCTAATAACGCTCGCGAGACCCGGTTGCCATGGCAACGCTCCGCGGGTCTCGCGAGAGTTATTGGAGGAGAGAAAAGGAGAAGCTGTGTGCTGCCTGGGCCCCCTCTGCGGTAACAGGGAGCCAGGGACCCCCCATGCCACCGGACCACCGGGGATGGAATCTCCCCCCTCCCTAGACACAGGTAAGCAGGGAGGGGGGAGAAACAATGTAATTAATTTTTTTTTTATTTTTTTTTAATAATGTTAAAATGCCCCCCCTCCCCCTCCTCATTGGACATTTACACACACACACTACATACACTGACACAACACACACACACTACATACACTGACACAACACACACACACACACTACATACACTGACACAACACACACACTACATACACTGACACAACACACACACACACACACACACACTACATACACTGACACAACACACACACTATATACACTAACACAACACACACACACACTACATACTACATACACTGGCACAACACACACACTGCATACACTGACACAACACACACACCACATACACTAACACAACACACACACTGCATACACTAACACAACACACACACACTGCATACACTGACACAACACACACACTCTGCATACACTGACACAACACACACACTGCATAGACTAACACAGCACACACTGCATACACTAACACAGCACACACTGCATACACTAACACAACACACACTGCATACACTAACACAACACACACTGCATACACTAACACAACACACACTGCATACACTAACACAACACACACTGCATACACTAACACAACACACACTGCATACACTAACACAACACACACTGCATACACTAACACAACACACTCTGCATACACTGACACAACACACACTGCATACACTAATACAACACACACTGGCTGCATACACTAACACACACAGTGCATACACTAATACAACATGCACTCTGCATACACTACACACTAACACACTCACTGCATCCACTATACTGACAAAAACTCTGCATTCGCTACACATTACCACACTCTGCATTCACTACACTAACACACACTCTGCATCCGCTACACACTAACACACTCTGCATTCACTACACTAACACACACTCTGCATCCGCTACACACTAACACACTCTCTGCATTCACTACACATTAACACTCTGCATTCACTACACTAACACAGACTCTGCATCTGCTACACACTAACACACTCTCTGCATTCACTACACATTAACACACACTCTGCATTCACTACACATTTACAAACACTCTGCATTCACTGCACTAACACACACACTACATTCATTACACTGACAAACTCTGCATTCACTACACACTAACACACACTCTGCATTCATTACACACTAACACACACTCTGCATTCATTACACACTAACACACACTCTGCATCCGCTACACACTAAAACACCCTCTGCATTCACTACACATTAACACACACTCTGCATTCACTACACATTTACAAACACTCTGCATTCACTGCACTAACACACACACACTACATTCATTACACTGACAAACTCTGCATTCACTACACACTAACACACACTCTGCATTCATTACACACTAACACACACTCTGCATTCATTACACACTAACACACACTCTGCATTCATTACACACTAACACACACTCTGCATTCACTAAACTATGCACACACTCTGGATTCACTATACTGACACACACTCTGCATTAACTGTACACACAGCATCCACTACACAAACATCCTGTATTCACAGTACACACACTACATCCACCACAAATTGAAACACTCTGCATTCACTATACACAGACACTGCGTCTAATACACACACTACATCAACTACAGACACTGCATCCACTAAACACATTTCATCTAGTACATACAAACACTACATCCACTACACAAACACACACTACATCACTGTACACACACTACATCCACTACTCAAACACACTCTGCGTTCACTATACACACTGCATCCGCTACACTAACACACTCTGCATTCACTGCAAAAACAGTATCTAATGCACACAAACACTACATCCATTACACACATTCTAATTCACTTACACTATACACACCACATTCAGTCCCGCATCATTGTCAGCGGACTAGGTAGGGCGTGGGCGGGCCCGGGAGGGAGGGGGAGGGGTGAAGGGGGGGGGGGGGCCAGACCTTGTGCTTTGTCAGGGGCCCCAAAATTTCTGATGGCAGCCCTGCTCGTAGGCACTAATTTAACTATACTGGACTATAGAGTAAACTCATTTGTTATACCTCATCTATACTAATCTGCTTATTAGTATGCTATTGGAAATGCTATTGGTACTTATGGCGGTCACAGCCAGCTCCAAAGAAACATTTGGGGAAATGCGTCATGGTTTTCTTGTTTTAAGAAAGCTCAATATCTTCCTATTTATTTTAGTGCTATCTCAAAATAAATGGACTGTTGTGCTACCCTTACACATGAACAGGTCTTAGTAAAACTTGGACAGTATTTATGGAATTATGAAATTCAGTGTTCGTGTTTCAATAAAAGCATGGAATATCTAATTTGTGGCTGAAGTATCATTACATCGCGTTTAATCACTGATCAGTATGATACAATTGTAAAGGACCACTAAAGTCCCCCAGACCACTTCATGTGAATAAAATGGTCTGGGTGCAGTTTAAACCTTTGAACTTGTGTAGAATCTGCAATGTTTACATTGTAGAGTTAGACACACCTCTAGTGACTGTCTTCCTGACAGCCTCTAGAGGTGCTTCCCATATATTGACATTTGACTAAATCCAGCTCATAGGAAAGCATTGATTCAATCCTTTCCTACTAGGAAATTTGATGCAGGTGTAGTGCTCACCGCGTATGTGCATCAGTCCTCAATGACGTGCATTGGAATGTACCATCAGCTAGATAGGCCCGGAGACCTTGTTTAATCTGATTTATCTAGCTACTTATTGTAATCTAGACACAGACATACACCAGTGGTGCAATGCTAACCTTATCTTGGTTTGGCCAATAAATATGGCATTACTATACTTGGCAAGTAAAGCATTCACAAATTTACTCAATTGTATTGATTATCAAGATTTATGATGCCTTGCGAATTCCATAGGTGTTGAACTATTATGATGCATAAATCCCTGCACACTGTATACTGCTCAAACAGATGACAATGGCAGAATATTGAGCCTACTTTCAAATCTCTTATTTGCACATCTTATTTGGGTTTCAAAACAAATTTGACCCCATCTTCCAACTCTTTTCACACTGCAGTTTTATACTATATAGGGGATTACCATTAAAACAATGTATGCATTACCACAAATATTCGCCATAGCTATTCTACTGCACAATTTAAAATCCAATATCCTATTCTTTCATGGAATTCCTGATTTTCTTCAACCAACATATCCAAAAGATTGGCACAGGGGATGGAAATTGACACTTTGGGTCAGTCGTGGTGTGAAGGAACCTGGCAGCTCAACACGACAGCTGTACAACATAAATGTGTTCATCAGAAAAGAGAAACTTGACTAATTATATTTTCACTCTCTACCTATTATAACCCAAGGAACAAAATTCCGCTGATGTCCCTTACCTTTAAACATTCAACCATAACCCACCCTAGTGCTCGTGAAAAAAGCATCACTGTCCAGGTTAGACAGAATTAATTCTGAATGTAAATTCTGCATTATCAGTGCAGCTAAAGGGGCTACAGTCTATGAGTGAAAAAGAGAGATTCCTTTTTTGCATACTGCCCCTAAAACTGTTTGGCAAAAAAATGATGAGAAAACACCCATATCATATTGCATCATAACATCTATAAGGAGCTCTGGTTGTTATGATATTGGAAGTGTAATTTAAGTGTTGAGAAATAATGTAATTATGGAAACATTGCATTGAATAAAAGTTTAATTTTCTTCAAACTAAATTAAAATTGCCGGATCAGCTGCACAGGTAAATCAGATTATGATAGTTGGGAATTAGCAGCATGTTTTTAGCTATTAACGAGGTTTAACAGCTTTGTGCACAAATTGAATTTTCAAATTCAACACAACAATTAAGAGAGCCCCAAAGAGCTCATATAATCAGTGCCAAAATTACAAGTACATTGTTTGCCAAAAACGCAGAATTATTTTCTGTGAAGGAGAACAGTCTCAAACATTTTGTTAGCTTATGCCACAGCTGGGCAAAGCCTTTTCAATAGCCATATCTAAACCTCACTAATTTATAGGATATTGTAGACCAACTTGGAGTGTTTTCTTCCTGATGAATAGTCCACTGCCCCACTACCCACAATTAAGGACTCCTCTGATAGTCTTCTAAGAACGGTTATGAAAAATATCTGTACTCCTAATAAGGTCCTTGATATCATTTACTAGATGTTTCTGTTATCTTGTAGATTTCTGAAAAATATTTTTCCTATAAAAAATATTTTTCTCCGTCCTGTACTCCCAGAATCTTTTCTGATTTCTTAGCATCAGTGCATTAATGGCTAACAGTTGCAACTCCAAATGTTGCAGGCTGTGCTCCAATGATGCTCGGAAGAGGCTGTGTTAATAAGAACATCGGGATACTTAAAGAGTGATGTGGTTTGAAAGCTATAGTGCCAGACATTACCCATAGATAACCATCACCCTCCACAACAGCTAGATTAATATGTGTGTGGAGAATAATAGTGTGCACTCAGAGAAAACTGCCATTTAAACTTTATTTAAAAAGAGAAATTTAAGATATAAGATATAAAATGCAATTTCTTTGGAGAAATTTAAGATATAAGATACAAAATGTGATTTCTTTGATAAGTTTATAAACCGGTGACAGCCATCATTTTACCTTTCAAAAGCAAACCAGCACAAAAGTTCTCATAGAGACCTAAAAGGGTAAAGGGAAAACAATTTGGCCCTACATTAAGCAAACCCCTTGCACACACATATGGCTAGAGTTAGGATGGTTAGATGTGGCTGGTATATTGAAAAAAAACATCTAGAGTGCTAAAAAAAAATAGCTATAACTGAGCATCATGGGAAGTGTAGTTCTCACCAGCTGGAGAGCTTGCCATTAGTGCACTACTATCTACAGAGTGACCAGGCACGCAAGGAGTGTGATTAGTACCATTACTCCATACTACCAAAAGACAATGTTGCAGCTCCCCAGAGATGGAGAAGAATAACGGTACCTAAATACTGGGGATTTTGCGCTGAACTGCTTAGCACCAGGTGAATGTGTTGCATATGCTGTGCACCATTGTCTTTTACAGCACTCGAAGCCTGGGTTTTCTGCTAGTTTACTTCAAATATAGTCTGGCATTAAACTCTCTGTACTGGAGTGTATGCATATTTATATAAAAATAACATGTAAAATCTCTGTTGGGGAACTAACAGTTATTTAACATACTTTCCCTATAGCTTGTGGGTTTCAGGGACTAAAATAAGGAAAGCAAAAAAAAAAAAAAATAACTGCTAGCATGATTTGGACTTTATAATTTTACCATAAAATATGTTTTTTATTGCCTCAGTTTCATTGCTCAGCACTCCTACCACCGATAATGAATAGGTACAGTTTTTTGGGCATCAGACTTTTGGCAGAGAGTGTAATCGCTCCCTCACTCTTAACTCTTTGCATACCAGACTGGATGAGATTAGCATGGTGCGCAAAAAGATTTGTTACACACTTGTAATAGCGTAATTAACCCTTTGAATGCCAAGGTTTAAAAATAAATATATTTATATATTCTGCAAGACTTAATAATTTCACACTATATTGTAATGTGTACAGGCAATTGTAGTAAAAGGTGTCGCATAAGGCCATATATGGGCAACGTGGCAAAATGGTTTTAATGCCAAAGTGTATCATGTGACAGTCCAGTGGAAGTTCTTTTGTCTTTTGGTGACAGGTTAGAACAATTCACAGGCGTAATAAATAATAATATATTGGAGCCAATCAATAGCTTTATATAGCTATTTTGTAATTTTGGATTCACAGAAGTAATTAAGAGATTTATTTACAGCATTGTTAAATGACCAATTTGCTTACTAATTAGTATAAAGTGTTAGCTAACCTATTTTTTTGTATCTGTTTATGAAACAAGACAAGTAGATACTGAATACAGAATACAGCATTGGTATGGTTGAGGAATGGTGCTATGAACAAGGACATATATTCCATAGGTTCAGTGAAAACCCTTCGGATAAAATAACATGAATATATGATACAGCTCTAATAACCATATCGTAGCGCAGCCATTGAGGTACACTTAAAGAACTTTTTAGAAAAGGGAAGAAATACATTTTTATTTATATTTGTACCAAAGCAAGACAGTACTGACACATTTTGAAATCCGATGCACATAATGAGCAGTAATCCTTGTGGGGTACTTTGACAAGAGGCATCATCAGTCAATTGTAGTACAATAGAAAGTAAGTTCTGCTTAACTGCTGTAGACAACTTAGTCCAATAAAAACCTATAGTTTTAACTTTGTAAAATCTCTCCTGTACAAATATTTCTGTAACCATATGTCTGTTTCAGATATAACTTTTTTGTCCACATCTGGGGGCCGTTTGTCATTGCAGTAACTGTTTGATCAAAGCTTGACTATATCCACAGAAAAATACTTTAGGATATTAGATTCAGCATATCCCAGAAACGTAATTCTTCATCGTCAAGCCTTTTGATTTCCTACTTATGTTGACCTATAGTTTATTCCAGATTTACCATATCTGCCACTTGACTCCATTGGTGGTAGACCAGTCTCACCTGTGGCTTCTATGCTCACATACTCCACGAATTTAGATAACTGTTTCCATATAGTAATAGAAGTATTTCCAGCAGCAGAATGTTTCTGAGGTCCAAGAATAATGCATCATTCTCAATTTTTTCTGAATCTATTTTCTATGTTGGCTCCTTTCTTTCAATGTATAACCTAAAAGTTACACCAAGTTGAATATATAGTTCATATACAGTTGTAATCATAATTATTCAACCCCCAATATAGTTTCTTTTAAAAAATTACAGACTTTCAGCTGACTTTACAGACTTTGTCAATTAACAACTCAAACAAAAGCAGTTAAAATAGCGGAACACAACGAATGCTTCAAGTGGTTTCTCCGAATGCAACTTAGAATGACTTTTCCTGTGGAAGGCTTATGCAATGTATGACCATATACTGTAACTAAACCCCCATTATTTTTTGCCTAGGTTAGGTGTTTTTTTTTTTTTTAAGTTACATTCTGTAAACTTTGAGATTGCGCTGGATCTTGTATATTGAAATTAAGTCATGTTATTCAAGACAGATGCACTTGAAAGCTTCTCTATAAAAAATAAATAAATAACCACTTTGTTTTAACACCTCATCATGGGGTAGCTCCAGCAGACTCTTGGCACCATAACAACTACAGCAGCTCTCATGATTATGGTGCTTAGAGTGCCTTTTTAATCACATAACATTGTTTCTATAAGTCATAATGTATCTTACAAAGTTATAGAACAAATGCATAAACTAATCAAGTTAAATACAGTCATTAATTAGGATGAGTCTCAGTTGTGGACTGTTGCCAAAAGTCACACTTGAAAATAAAATGTTGCAGGTCTGGAATAGACTTTTTTTTTTTTTTTTTTTTTACACATTAACCGATACCGTCCATGTGGATGTCTATAAGTGGGGGGGGGGGGGGGGGGAATCAATCACTGTCTCTAAGTTATTTTGTCCTTGGAAGACATGTGTTAAGGTTAATAATTGTACAAACTGATACATTGAGAATTAATATTCCCCTTTTCTTTTCTATTTTACTTTAACTAGAATTACACCAGCCACAAACCACAGCTTTAAAACATTTTTTTTCAACAGGGTTCCCATAGAGACGAGATATTTGTTTGCACAGGAAATCGCTCCCGAGTTACAATCAATTGCTAAGTCTATTTGAATAGGGATAATTTGCATACAAGTCAAATAAAGTCAAAGTACATTTTTCATTGATTCTTTAAAGAGATAGCCATGTGTTAATCCACCTAATGTGTACAATCCTTGGAGTGTTCCAAAATGTAGTTTGTATTCTTGAGAGATTAAGAGTGTGGGTGGCATATTACGTCTATATAAAAAAACTTGGATCTGTAAAGTTTGACTGATAAAAACAAAAAGAAACAGTTTTACGGGTATTTTCCAGGTGAATTACGATTTATACACTGGTAATTAATATATTAATGCTAAGCATGCTTTAGTAACATTATTACATATAACAGTGTTAGATTGTATTAACTTACAGAGCATCGGTAAATCAAGTACCATCTCTATACTCCCAACTGTAATAGTTATTTGCTAAAATGAGAATTGTACGGCATTCAAATTTTGGCATTAAAGGGACACTATAAGCACCCTGACCACTTCACCTCATTGAAGTGGTCTGAGTGCACTGTCCCTGTCACACTTAGTCCTACATTTTTAACTCAATGCTTTCCTATGGGCAGAGCCTCATGCACTTGTAGCGCTTGCCACGCATGTTCATTAGTCCCCCCTTGTCAGATGATGTCAGAGGAGGGAAGCAATGACCCAACAATCAAGTGACATCGGCGCTGAATCAGGTAAGTGTTTAAATATTTTTAACTATATTTTTGCTGAGGGGAGGGAGGGGGGGGGCTGGCTGCTTGGGGAGAGGAAGGTTTAGAGGGAACTATACGGCTAGTCCTACAACTTTGTATTCTTAGCACTATAGTATCCCATTAATTCATGAGAATTTTTATTTTAGTAAAAAAAAATAAAACCTGTGCTGATGCACCAACATGAGTTAATGCAAGTGCACAATGACATAGTAATCCATGCAGCTTTTAAAAAGATGTAGCATGATACCCATTGGCATCCAGGCATTGGAAATCTATGTCAACGTTGGTGCTTAAGATGACACACACATATTTCAGACTTTTTTTTTTTTTTTTTACTTTTATTTCTTTCCAACTGTGAAATGAAGAGAAATACAAAGATATACATGTATTACATGCCCAGTTCATTCCATCTCAGGATGATAAATGTTTAGTTCTACACCCGCTGATCCCCTGCCCCCCCCCCCTCCCCCCCCCCCCCCCCCCCACCAGGATAGAGCCTCCTATTGTATTGTGCTAGTAGCGTACATTGATACAGTAGTAGGGGTTAACTGAAAATGAAACAACCAAGTTAAGACTGGCTAAACAAACATCACACCCAGCACAGGGAGAATAATCCTTTTTCTTTTTTTTTTTTAATTCCCTTCCTGTCTTTTTCTACAGACAAGTGTTGTTAGCACGGAGACTGGAGCTTTTCCTGCTTATATTCAGCATGGGATAATAACCATTACATCTACTCATACAAATGATACAAATGCTCAATAGAGAGATGCTATACCGTCTGTGTGTAATATTATATTTACATTTCTTAACTCCCACACTGCTTTGTGAAAGACAGGCTAGAAACCAGTCATATCTCTGGAGATGTCTGATAGAACTGTGATAAATACACATTGCCTGCATGTGGCTCACTAGCCATCATAATTGGTGTACAATCATACCTATACAACATCCTGTGACCACAAATGTTACATGCAAAATTATGGATGATTTTTAGTCCTCTCTTCAAAATGTATCCTTTCCTCCATCAGCAATGTTCTAACATAGATACCTTTAGAGCATTAAGAAAACCCTTCTTGACAATATTTATTATATATAACAGTTATTTAAGTCAGCAGAGGAGAACAGAGTCGAACAATGTAATTAAAGGATATTACAAGTGAATCATAGTTTACCTTTTTTTTTTTTTTTTTTAACTAAGAATAGCAAGAACGTAGGGGTGGGACAGGTAGGACAGAAATTAACAGAAATCAAAGTCGGGGAAGACCAGAAGTGATACACTTCTTCATGGTAACATAATGTAGGTGTAAAAAGTTACCCAACTAACTTGTCAAACCATTCTCAAATGGTTGCAGGTACAGCCAGGGATCTGCTTAACAGTTTTGCCAAATCTGTTATTAACCAGTTAAAATACCTTTTGCCAAATAAAAATGAATATTAGAGTATTTCCACCACCACATATCTTCAAATGTACCTCAGAAAACACATATTCTCCATTAGCCTTTGTACCGGTCCAACTCATACAAAGTAATCTAACTGATGCGATACACCACCTTGAGAGAGAGATTTGATTAGTACAATTCTATTCTTGCAAATTAACACAAGTAGAACATTTCACAGTTTATTTCTGGGTGTCTAATCAGTTCATCCAGCTATAAACTATTATCCAAAATATATTTTTATCCAAGATTATCAGTGCCTGATTTAACCTCCTACTGTTGTGTAGTAGATTTACATTTGCATTCTGGAATGACCTATCACTAAATCTCAGAAATTACATATCCAATTAGAAATTAAGTGTTTCATCTGTATCACCTTTTCTTGACTTCTGCTTTCTCCCCAAAATACTGATTTTATTAAGACACGGAGGCTCCTATTATGCTGCACTCTTTCTTTATTTACCTCAGCAGCAAAGAAAAATAACATTAAATCAGTATAAAAGAAACCAGTAAATAACATGAGGTATATCTTCCTAGCAACAGGAACAGCCAATCAGCATCCTCTTTGTAGCATAATAGGCAGTGTCCAGTATACTACTTCCTCTTTCTTTGCTGCTACCTCAGTTAAGTCACACTGGGTCCCATGGTTCTTAACTGTGGGATCTTTTACTTTACTTTATTCATATCATTACTGTGGTTAATATAGTTATAGTTATTACATTTTAATTATAATATTTTCATGTTTGTAAATATATTTAGTTACTTCATTTTAACTCTGAATCCGAGCTCAGTGATATTGAGAAGGAGTTCCCCGAGTTATATATGGAGGTATACCTGTACACACACCTTCTCTGCTTCAGCCTGGCCGCAAGGCCTCATATAAGGCTAAACACTCCTCCAAAACAATAGAGATGGACAGTACCATACCTGTCACGGATGGCGCGATTAATTTACCACCGTGCAAAAGAGCTACTAATCGGGCAAAATTGACTAGACTTTGAAAAGGGGCAAAAGCCAAATTGAACTCTGAATCTGAGCTCAGGGATATTGAGGAGGAGTTCCCCAAGTACTATATGGAGGTGTAACTGTACTCACACCTGCTCTGCTTCAGCCTGGCCGCAAGGCCTCATATAAGGCTAAACACTCCTTCAAAACAATAGAGATGGACAGTACCATACCTGTCACGGATGGCGCTACTAGTCGGGCAAAATCGACTAGACTTTGGAAAAGGGCAAAAGCCCAACTGAACTCTGAATCTGAGTTCAGTGATATTGAGGAGGAGTTCCCTGAGTCCTATATGGAGAATTCAGAGGATATTTCTGATCCTGATTATGAAATTACTGATGAAGAGGATGCTAATCCCGTTTGGGATACACGTCCTGTGAAACCAAGATTTAGGTAGATTATGCAGACTCGGGGACACCGATAGGATCTTGGACACTCAATGTGAACCCCTAATCGAACCTGACAACCTATGTCACCCAGTGGTCTCCTCAGACCATGTAGCCAAGTATATTGCATCCAGAGTACGCAAGCCTTTTGAGAAGGCAAAGTGAAATAAATTGCGGGCTGAATGGCCAGGCTGAACAGTCCCTGATGACTCATGTAAAACGCTATCAGTTGATCCTAAGATCAATCAATTCCTGAGTAAGACAGGATGGAAGCCATCTAAAGGTTTAGATTTGCATTGCAAAACTGTCGGGATAAAATCCTGGGCATCTTGGGCTCAGCAGCCAAGATCTTTGAAGCAGTAGAGGATGATCTAGAATTAGATTGCGCCATCTTAAGTGCTTAGATCCAGAGAGTGATTAAAGTTGGCAATGCCAACAATGCGGTTGTCACAGAACGCCACAAATCGATCTTGCTCAAGATTGAGCCCAAACGTTTAACTATGGCTCTGAACGAGCCAGATAACACAGGCAAAAGGTTTTCTCTTTGGGGACAACTTTGTAAAAGAATTTGGCTCCTTTGTCTGGCTAAACAAACAGAAGTTATTTTAGATAGAACCAAGGCTCTTATAGTTGCCGAGCCGATTTCTTTGAACAATGCACTATACCAACCTCCTTCCCACAAAGTGGTCGACCCTGGGTTATTAGTGGCCTAAGAGGTGCTCCTAAGAAGTCTTCACAATTTCCATTCTGCCTTACTGATAGTGGGGGGCAGGCTCACACATTTTTCCCATGTATGGTCCCTCATTTCATCAGATGCTTAGGTTCTTCACACTGTGAAAGGGTATTGCATAGACTTCCTTTCTCTACCTGTTCAATGTTCCCCATCAAGGGAAATTGTTTTTTCCCAATGAGACGCAGACCTTGTCTCTGTGGACAATCAATCGTAGAGATTCCGGCCCATACCCTGGGTTACGTGAACAACCTTTTCTTGTTTTCAAAAAAAGGCAAAGGTATCCGTCCAGTGATAAATTTGAGACAGCTCAATAGTTATGAGCATATCAGCACTTCCAAGATGGAAGGAGGGCATTGTTTAAGGGATCTTCCCCAACCAGCAGATTGGATGGCCAAATTGGATCTGCAGGATGGATATCTCACAGTGCCTATCCCAGTACAACATCAAGATGGAGAACTTCCTGCAATTTACATGGTAGGGCAGTAAATAGAGGTTCAGGTGCCTCCCATTCGGACTGTCTTCAGCTCTATGGTGCTTCACCAAGCTCACGTCTCAGAATATATTTAGACGGCATTTTCATTCTGGTTCAGTCTATACAATTAATCCGGACATACTTTGCATGGACTTTGACTCTGTTAGAGAAACTGGGCTTCCTGATCAATTGGGAGAAATCCATTATCGATACCACGCAGTAAATCAAATTTCTGGGTGATATTGGATTATTGTAGATTCTACCTTTCAAACTCTACACCTTCCGGTGGCAAAATTAGCCAATATCAAGAAGGAGATAGGCGAACACTAGCAACCTCTCAACTGTCTCTCAAACAACTGTTGAGAATGTTAGGCCTTCTAGCGGCATCTATCAGGCCATTTTTCCAGGTCTTCTTGGCTATCGAGCCCTACAACAACTACAAACTTCATCTCAAGGGCAGCGCATCATACACGGATATGGTAACTCTTGACTCAGAGGATGACTTGAAGCAGAGGATGAACTTCAATGGTGGCTTCTTCACATGGAAGCTTGGAATGAGCGCACCATATTTTGTACAGCTCCAGATTTGATAATCAAATCCGACCCAAGTTTGCACGGTTGGAGTGCTCAATGCGGAAATATATTTCCACCAAGGGCAGATAATCAAACCTGGAATCGATACTCCACATCAATTGTTTGGAACATCTGGCCGGTTCCTTTGCAGTCCACAGTTTCTCCCCAACTCAAGCCCAATGCGCTATCCTTCTGAAGATGGACAACGTGTCAGCAGTCTGCTACATCAATCACTTGGAGCCACAAAATACAAAATTCTGACCTACATGCCTCGTGATTTCTGGCAATTTTGCCTAATACACGGCATTTCAGTCAAGGTCTCTCCAACACTACGGCGGACTGGTATTCACGCCAACTCAGAGATTCCAGCGACTGGCACTTGGATTCCATGGTCTTCCAAGACATCTGGAACCTATGGGGTCTATTGGAAATAGATCTTTTCGCTTCTCGTTTGAATGCTCAACTTCCCTGTTTTTTTAGTTGGAGACCAGATCCGATAGCACTGGCTATGAATGTTTTCTCCAAGGAATTACGATTTTCTGCCCTTTGCACTGATTCCCTGTTGCCTTTCCATCTACATCGCCAGTCCGGCACATGGTGATCGTGGCTCCTCTATCGCCGTCCCAACCATAGTTCTCTCCTCTTCAGGAGATGGTTATCGACCTTCCATCTCTCGAGTGCCTTCTTCAGGATCCAGACGGTGTACCTCATCCCCTTGTTCTCCAAGGTCTCTTGTATCTCATAGTGTAGTCAATTTCAGGGAACCTTGGTCATCAAGGGAGTTTCGCAATTAACTCCCCAGCTTATCAAAGGTGCACCCAACACGAGACAGGCTTATAAATCTGCTTGAAGCAGATGGCATAGTTGGTGCATGGAATTAAATTTAAATCCCATATCGGCTCCTTTTATGTCTGTCCTCCATTTTTCTGACTTCTATGATGACGGTAAAGCCTATCGCACTGTGGACCTTACCGATCGTCCATTTCTGCTGGCCATCAAAGTTTCGATTGGACGCCTGTTGGTTGACATCCTGTCATATATTGACTTCTCTGAGGAATATGGTTTGCTCATCCACCCTTACCACGATACTCTGTCTTGTGGGACGTCTCTATTGCCTTGAATTTTTTTCTTGCAAGAGGTTTTTCTGACGTACGAGCTCTTGAGGTGGTTGCTCGTTCCTTTACTCCAGAAGATGTCCTATTTGACATTTCACGGAGCAAAAAAAAAAACCTTCTCTAAAATCAATTTTACCCAGTTTTCCCTGATAGCTCTCTCCTTTGCCCTGTTGCATACTAATGGGTGTGTGAACATAATTTCACTACATTACGGAATCCTTTGAAAGAGGAACTCTTCATCTCCTTCCAAAAGTCGCGTCTTCCGGTGTCTACTCTAGCCTGGTGGGTCAAATACGTTATGTCTCTAGCAGGTATTGAAACCCATGTGTCTGTGCCTCATTCGGTTTGTGGGGCAATGGCTTCTAAGGCTTCCTCGATTGGTTGTGGCTTGGAGGATATTATGAGAGTGGCTGGTCTTCGGAGTCTACATTCCATGATTTCTACTTTAGACCTATTCAACACCTCACAGGAGACATAATTTCACAGCTTTGAACTAGCATAATAGGAGCCTCCGTGTCTTAATAAGATTTTACTATTAACATGACGTAAAGTCATGATTTTATTAATGACACGGAGGCGAGTATTATCCCTCCCTCCCATCCCTGGAGGTTTGGTCTTCTCTGGGTAAGTTGAATTCACGGTAAGTCTTTTTTGATTACTGGGTTTTATCCTTGTTAATGACTGTCAAGAGCTTAAGGTTTGACTAAACTGATATATATATATATGATATTCCATGTAATGCGAATTTATGCATAAATCCAGTTTTATACTTGGATATTACCATATTCTCCTTTCTCTTCCAGCTTGACTTCGAGATCCAGTTTAAGGCTTGTATACCCTCTAATTGGAGCCCACTTTTTATTTGGGTTTGTTGTCCTTGTTCGGGATCGCAAGAAAGAGGAAGTAGTATACTGGACACTGCCTATTATGCTATGAAGAGGATGCTGGTTGGCTGTTCCTGTTGCTAGGAAGATATACCTCATGTTATTTACTGGTTTCTTTTATACTGATTTAATGTTATTTTTCTTTGCTGCTGAGGTAAATAAAGAAAGAGTGCAGCATATTACTCGCCTCTGTGTCATTAATAAAATCATGACTTTACGTCATGTTAATTGTAAAATCTGTAAATTTAACCTCATTTCCTGCTCATCACACACACATCTTATGTAACCTGATAGTATTACCTATAAAAGTTTGTGTTTTGCCCATAAAAAAAACAACTCTTTCTCTGGGAATTATTTCACCATTTCATAATCTATATTTACCAATACAAAACTAGACTGAAGTTCAGAGGATAATTAGAACATTTCATATGTGACAACACACTATTTCACCTGAGTGTTCCGGTGTTTTTCTTCAGAATTACAGTATTGCTTTGATAAATATGGCTCCATACTTTTTATACTCACATTATTTTACCATGAAGAATGGTACCATGTTGTCTCCATTTGGCAAGATGTTTACTAGAACTTTGCATTACTAAATAACTGCAAATAAGCTTTTAAAAAAGTGTAGAATACAATATCCTAAAATGTTCTAAGCAATCTACGTGTTCATTTGGAAGGACTAAGTTCAATTTAGTTTGGCGTTTCAGGCAATTGAATAACTAAAAGCCCAGCAATGCCAGTATGTGAATGTCAATGCATTGTATGTAAAAGCCAAGTGCTGTTGGATATTCAAACATAATGAAGAAATGTGGTACTGGCTACTACTGTTTTTTGTTTGTGTTTCTTTCCCATGAACATACAAGTGGTCCCCTACATCACACTCTAGCTCTTCAAATGCAGCACTCTCAGAAAAGCTGGCACAACTAGAAAGACAATGTTCAGTACCATTCAACCACAGCATCCTAGTCCCCATCCTCCAAACTCCACGGCCCCCTCTTTTTTTTCCTCACTCCCTAGAGGCAATCAATTTTTATACTGATTTCTTAACAGTCCTGCAAGAGCAAATCCAATTTATGGCAACACATGTACGTTGTTCCTATTTCTCCACTCAGGTTTGAGAGTTTGCCTATTTGAAAACTGGAAATGCCCCCACCCCACCCCATCTTTTCTCTTTTGCAAGTCTCCTTCACAAACACCCAATTGTCACTGCCAATTAGTGCATTGTTAACATACACAATGGCGTTACTGTAGCCAGTGGATGGTCTGCTTTTATGAATCTCCAGTCGGCCGTGGGGGCAGTCAAGTTTCATTTAAGGCTGCGCATAACATGGACAGAAAATGCCATCAGAAAAGCAAAAGAAAGAAAAAGGAAAGGGGAGGGGGTAGATGAGTGTTTGAGGAGGACCAAAGCTGGAGCATGAATGCTATTCAAGTGTTAGCCCAACTTGGTGAAAGGGCCAATGTGCAGGCCTCACATAGAAATCTCCTCTCTCAAACACAAAGACCGGCTAGGCCATAGCAGTAATTAGTGCTCTAACTGTGCAATGTCCACTGCTCCTGTATTACCAATTGTCCCATGTTTACACTCCTTCCCGCCAATCAAATAAAAAAAGGGGCCACTATGCTTGGCAGTCTGTGGCCTTTCATTCAACTGTTCTCTAATTTTGCAGGTTAACTCTCTCAGTGCAGAAGTTTAATTTGATGATGACCCATTCATAATGAGACCTTTGTAACATTTTTTGTTATGCAACTGTAAACCTGTAATTGTAACAAGTACATTTTAACTTAATTCATTTCTTATTTTTCAATTGTTTATTTAGTTTCAGACAAAGTACAGAATTTGAATAGCGCGGGATTAAATTAGACTCACATTTTTACATAGAGAAATAGTCATATAGCATACCAAATAAAGAAAAGATTACAGGTAGGGAAGAAGAGGAGGGGTGAATATTATAGTATTCAATCTATTGTGCCTTCATTTCAAATCTGGCCTAAAAGTATGTTTCTTGAGTTTAGTCATTTTCTTTTTCTGTAGTTACCAAATTATAATTTGCATACACACTTATCAGCCACAACATTAAACCCACCTGGCTAATATCATGTAGGTCCCTCTTGTGCTGTCAAAACCACTCTAATGCATTGAGGTATGGACTCCACAAGACCTCTGACAGTGTCTTGTGGTACATTAGCAGCAGATCATTTAAGTCCTGCAAGTTGTGAAGTGGTTTGAATTTGTTGTTCAAGCACATCCCACAGATGCTCAATTGAATTGAGATCTATGGAATTTGGTAAGGTAACAAGGTAACACCTGGAATCTTTGTCATGTTCCTCAAACCATTCCAGAACAATTTTTGCTGTGTTGCAGGGTCCATTATCCTGCTGAAAGAAACAACTGCCTTTGGGGAACACCATTGCCATGAAGGTGTGTACATGGTATGCAACAATTTTTAAAGTAACATCCAAATGAATGCCAGGACCCAGAGTATAACACTGCCTCCGAAGGCCTGCTGTCTTCCCATAGTGCATTGTGCTACCATCTCTTCCTCAGGTAAATTGTGCACGTGCACCCGGCCATCTACCTTATCTAAAAGAAAATGTAATTCATCAGACCAGACAACCTTCTTCTATTACTCCATTATCCAGTTCTGACACTTATGTCTTAGCATTAAGTTATTCAGCAATTCTTTTGTGTGATGAGACCAGTTGGGCTAGTTTTCGCTCCCTACGTGTATCAATGAGCGTTGGACGCCCATGACCTTAAGCAGGTTCACCACTTGTCCTTCCTTGCATCACTTTTGATAGGTACTAACCACTGCATGTGACACAGAAAATAACAGATAAAGGGCTGCGCCAAGAGGTAGATAGTAATGATAAAAATAATATTCACAATACTTTTAGGACAATACAATATGTGTGGTCTCATTGAACCAGTGGGACTAAAGTTCTAATAAAATCACCAAAAAATGAGATCCAAAGATTTGGTCTCACTCAGAGGTAAATGTCTTTATAAGGTGCTTATTTTGGGTGTAGTGTCCTCAATTTCTTTAGTGGTTCAACCTCCTTGCTCGTATGTGAAACAAGAATAGAAAAAACAAACTGTGCAGTATGTACAGGCAAGTGAAGATAAAATAAACGGATATATGTAGTCAACTCACATTTAAAAGAGCTATATCCAGCTCTGGTGTGAAGAGCGTACAGCGGTATAATCCCTGCTTTAAAGGATATGTGATGGGAGTCCTCCACAGGGTTGGTGTTAAACTCTCAGGAGAGGGATATATATAAAATACAACTAGTAGTGCTCTCAGTAGAATAAAATATGCAATAAATAAAAATGTACTCACAAGTGGAGTGTAGGCAAACTGCACTATGGTATCAGCAAAAAGATAGATAGTGTAGCGCTTATATAATATATAGCATACAAGTAGTAGTTACCTAAAAGATAGATAGATGGTAGTCTACATCCAAATACAGTCTTATAAATGTAATGGATCAAAATGGAATCGGGTTCTGTAATATTATAAAGAAAATATCCACATAGCGTAAAACCTTACTAACATAAAAAGAAATAAAATGTAGTCATAGGAACACTCACAAACATAGAGCTATAAACCTAGCTCTGGTGTGGATGGCTTTGGGTCCGTTTAGGCGACCCACCCCTGTATTGGAATTCTGTGTGTGGTCCTAGGAGAGTAGGAACAGAGAGAAACTGCAATAGGGTAGTACAGTTTATATCCAGATGGAATTGAGTAGTGTGTAAGAAATATACTTACAAACCTAGAGCCCCTATGGCTCTGCAGTCTTGTAGTGTGTAGTAAGGGACTACACTCCCTAGAATATAAGAAGTCGCCGGTCACCAGGATGGAAAGTAAAATACTTTTATTGGATACACTTTAAATATAGTAAAATAATAAAAGGGAACAATGTCCGCAATAAAATCCCAGGACGCGTTTCACTACAGCGTGTAGTTTCCTCAGCTGGGTCAAGAGACGAATGTGTGTTTCCTGGGTTGCCGGTCTGTGTTTAAATACCTTCTTTGATGGATGGACGAGTATTAGTATTAGCGCTGGTACCTTTCCCCCTTTTTTGTACTATGGTATCAGCGTTGGTGGTATGATCCCCACCTCAGGATATATGTTTGAAGTCAGTAGGTCTCTGCATGCTCCTGCCTTCAGCCTGTCAGCTCCTAACCACTGCATAACAGGAACACCCACAAGACTTGTCATTTTGGAGATGCTCAGACCCAGTCATCCTTCCATTATTATTTGGCCCTTGTCAAAATCACTCAGTTCTTTTCGCTTGTCCATTTTTCCTGCTTCTAACACATGAAATTCAAGAACTGATTGTTCACTTGCTGTCTAATATATCCCACCTCTTGACAGGTGCCATTGTTACGATATAATCAATGTTATTCACTTCAGCTGTCAGTGGTTTTAATGTTCTGGCCGATCAGTGTAAAGCTTATCATGTCAGCTTTTATGACCCCACTCATCTTGTAAAACGTCTTCTGTCAGCCTAATTTCTGAATAAAAGTAATTCATGATTCAATTTAAAACCCGAACACACAATTACATTTTTAATGGGCATCAGCTGATATCTGTCACCACTACTACTAAACAGCTCCCATTGTCCTAATCGCATAACCAGAAACCACCCAATTCTGTCATTGTTATATCCCTGTTGCATCTTCCAAAATGTGACTGTTCTGCCTCATTGCAACTCCAAATCTTTTTTCGTAAATTATTATTTTTTTAATTTTTTTATAGAATTGTTAATACATTACAACAAATATTTAGTAACAAGTCTTTGGTCAGTAAAACAGGTATCATTAAGATAGTCAGATTCATATGAATAGACAAAGGAAGTCCAACTCATAGAGTACATCAGCAAGCATGATAACATAACATGGGTTATTATACTACTCAAAAATTACTCATAACAAAGAAAAAAAGGGGAATAAGAACACATCACCTAGAGGTCCACAGCAAACACCCTATGAGAAAAAAAATGATGTTGTATCGACAATTACCAAA
Organism: Pelobates fuscus; assembly: GCF_036172605.1. NCBI lineage: Eukaryota > Metazoa > Chordata > Amphibia > Anura > Pelobatidae > Pelobates > Pelobates fuscus. Next base: position 80,973,966 of record NC_086324.1, read on the forward strand.
TGTTGTTATATTGTTGTGGAGAGTCATGTAGCCGAGATGTGAGTTATTCCATGTCCCTAACCTTAGATAGCATATTGTGAAGATCAATATGGTTGTTATTATTATTTGTTGGTTCCAATGTCAGATAATACTCTTCTAGCTGAGATAAGCTCATTTTCAGCCTTCCTCCGAACTTTAATCGGCCCTGGAGAGGAAAAAAGTCTACAGATCACGGGTGAATTGGTTAACCCAAGACTTGAGAGTGCCATAACAGAATTCCAAATCTTTGAAACCGTTTTCAAACACACTATAAGAGGCTATTTATATTATGTTTATAGTGCAAAAAAATACTCTGTGGTTTTATACGTATTACATTAGTAAATGTCAATCTCACTATTAGAAACACAATGGCCAGTTAAGTTCCTCAAAAATTAGCTCTGTATTTTATAGCCATAAACAAAGGAAGAAAACTCAAAGTTATATAATACAAGTAACCAGCTAGAAGGAATATGTACAGCGTATGCTGATACCTATATAATTTCGAACTTTCTGCACTCACGTATCAAGTTTTTTTCACAACTTGGCAGCTAGTTAAAATTTACCCATAGGCTGTGCTTTTTTTTGCTTTTTTATTTATTTATTTTTTTAATTTGACCATGTTTCATTTTTTCATTTTACATTTGATGCCTAGATGTTGTGGTAGAGCCAAAGTATACCATGCACTTTGACACTGTTCTCCGTAGATGCCTGAGCAAGCATGAGTTTGGTCAAAGCATCATGGGATGAGTAAGTTGCCTCACATACCTGTCTCTTGCTCTCTCCTAAAGGGCAGCGCTTTACTCTCTCCTCTAGCTCTGCTTAACTCCCACCTTATTTGATTGCTATTTTCTGCCCTAATGTGTTTTATACCCCATCTACTATATAGACTGTAAGCTTGTTTGAGCAGAGTTCTCTTCAACCTATCGTTCCTGTAAGTTTTCTTGTAATTGTCCTATTTATAATTAAATCCCCCCTCTTATAATATTGTAAAGCGCTACAGAATCTGTTGGCGCTATATAAATGGCAATAATAATAATAATAATGAACAGAGATGCTGCAGATGTTTGTGCATTTTTTTTCCTTAAATCTGCCGCATTACTCTCCCGAGTAAAAGCTGCAGTTGTGTTTACTAGGGTGACGAAATGGGGAATCAGAGTATTGATGCTGGACGTCATATTATGTCTATAGACATGCAATCCTGTAACTCAAGGGCTGTTTATTGTTTGATATTGGGGGTTATATATTGCATTCAAGAGGTAGGAACAGATGGCTATATTTATGCAACTAATTGCTTTTCAGTCCCAGCACTTAGACCACATCTTCACTGTGTCTCGGAAGCAGACTCTTGAAATGGGTAACTATAATTATAATTAACTATACTGGTAATTTGGACTTTGTTTCTTCACTATTACTGAATACTCCCAAACTAAATTGTACAGATTTCTGCTTTAAGTTCCCATTTAAAAAAAAATGGGTGCACTAGTTGATATAATGCATATTTCTTTATTTTGCTTGCCATTTATACAACACACAATATTGAACGCATGCATTTTTGTTTGCCTGAAGATATTGTCTTTCTGCTTTTCACTAATGCCATTTAAAATTTCAGCATGTTCTTTAAGATAAATTGCATTTTTTTTAATGCAGATTTTAATAATTTCCTACGGATAGACTACAGTGACCAATGCTATCAATCAGGAACACAAGTGTGGCGAGGAACTGTCAGTTTATTAAAACTGTATGTAGAAATGTATTGTCTTGGGTAAAGCTAAACTCTTTTTCTACGCACATGTACCTCATGTTATAAGGTCATAATAGATATAGCAAATAGCCAGTTGATCAAGTTCTAGGGCTTGACTGATGAGATGACCTAATGGTTGTGATAACAAAGTCCTGCTTTCCTTCCTTTGGGCAGTTTGACAGGTTGGACCTCCGAGGTCAACAAGCCATTTGCATGAGTGCATTCTTCTGTATAATCCATAAAGATGGCACACCCAGTAAGACATGCATGAAACTACATTACTGAGCCACTCCAGTGCTGTATCCTGCATTACTCCATGTTTATTTAAAGCGTTGATGCCAATTCACCCCGATCTGTAAACAGCACAAAAAAAGAGGGCTTAATGCTACATTAATCTACTTCTTCCAAACAATCAGTGCATTAGGCAAGGAGGTTGTCTAAGCACGCTGAATACAAAAGGAAACCCACACAAAGTCAGTAAGGCAGAAAGGTCATAACAGAAGGTAACCTATTAACCTCCCAATAACCTGCTTTAAGTCTTTCGAGGAATTTGCATATCTTTCTACTGCCAGTGATTCTTCACCTGCAAAGTTACAAAGTTAAACTCATCTATCTAGTGATAAATAACTGGTGTGCCACTGAATCTAACATCATGATTTGTGGGTTTTCTTTCAGTAGATCAGAAAAGTGAGTGAGTGAGAAAGAGTGCGTGTATGTATGTATGTATGTATGTATGTGCGTATAGGAATTATTATTTTTTTCTTTTCATTTTTTATTCAAAGTTTATTTCTATAGAAATCGCATACATTAGGAGAATGCCATGTACCGGAGCGTACCGGAATTTAAATCTCCTTAAAATGTAGGGTGCCTCATCTGTAATGCACTGTCAATTTGGTTATGTAAGAGACCATGTACTTTAATGCCATTTTGTGAAAATCTCCTCCCAGACAAATGTGTCTAAATGTTTTATTATACTAGAATTTGCCTGTCACTAAAATAATAGGCTAATACGTGGTTTTAAAAACTGCTTTCCATGCTGATATATGACCGTGACTAAACATCCAGTTTCATCAAAATTAGACATTTGCCTGTGGTGTTGTTAATCACGTGAATACATTCTATGAATCTTATGTTCCTGTTGTGCATTTGTGTGTGCATGCACACCTACCAAGCCTAAAGAATCACATGCATTTACATTGGATGCCAGGCTATGCCTTGCGTGCATTGCAAATAATAGAGGGGGGAAATAACAACATTTCTCCTATTAGGTAACCTTTCATAGAAAAATAGTTCACATTTACATCAGCAATATATAACAGTGTATGGTGAAACTGCATAAGACATGAAATAAAATAATAGTCAGAAATTAATACAGCGAAAAATAGGGAGGAAGCAGGTTATTCTTAATCCTTTGTTTAATATTAGTTACAGTTTTATAAATGCTTTCACTACACATGATTAAACGCAATTCTTTTTTTATTTTTTATTCTTTATTTTATTTGTGCATAATAAGAAAACATACGTTTGCACTGCCACAACAGCTGGTGCAGACAGATTTGTAAACATATTATAACATTGGCATGGCATCGATAACATAGCGCATTTTTGTTTTTAAGAGTCAGATTGTGTAACAGGTCAATTGTTGGTCAAGCTTATACAGTTCGGGCTACTGCCAGTTTACACGTTTTTAAAGCAAGAGTTAGTCTAGTGGTGCTTTATAGTAGTATGCAACATGAAGTTTAACACAAAAATAGAGCAGGGTTAGTAAGCTAAGCCCCAATACATATGTTGAAACACAAACAAGGTACTAGAGATGTCAGTGCATTTTTGCTTGTTTAAATGCTGAATATGTGTATGCAAATGAGAATGGTGATTAAACGCGATTCTTTGATGGCATTCATATCACACTTTGTTTCTTCTTGTTGGTATAGAGTAGACCTACCATGTAGGTTTTTTATCTTTATTCACTCTTGCACATTGCAGCCTAGATGGTCCCGTGTGCTTTCTTTTTGTTTTGGGAGAGCTTTACATGAGCAAGAATATTGTCACCCATTTTTATTATTGGGCAATTTTGCACCTTTCTATGGTGACACTTTTGACTTTGAGAGTAGACATGACAATAAAACATGTTTATAGGTCCGTGGTGAGTTTTACATCCCTGACCTCCTCTGACTAATCTTTATGTGTTGCAGCTCTCGTTGTACCTGTAGTTGGTTAATTCCTTAATATTGGAGGGTTGAAATTTGATTATTTGGGGCATTTTCCCAAGTAACATTTTCTGTTTCATTTTTGATTTGGACACTCTGGATATTTTCTTGTTCTTTTTTAGAATTAGTCAACTGTACTAGCCATCTGCCTATGTTTTCGATTTATGGCTTTACATTTTTCAATAAATACGACGTTCTTGATCAAAAACAAGTAGTAGGTTAGAGTTTGAGTAGAAAAATACCAATTAAAACATACATGTGCTATTGGGAGCCTAAACACATGACGACTTTAATTAAGGTGTTGTACAATCAAATCCCTACAAAGAAGAACCTTCACACAACCTTAAAAACATCTCTTTGAAATAATCTATGGTAGATAACAAAGAAAGTGACCTTTTCCATAGAATGTCAAAATGGAACAATGGATATGATTTCACCCAAGTTAGGCACATGCCTAAAAGAGGCGCCACAGGTGCCTACTCTGCCTGTTAAAAGCAGCTGTCCTGGGGCGTGGCCTGGACGCTGAGGAAGATGGCAGCATAGACCTAGAGCTCCCTGTAAGGCTCCGCTAAATCACCGCCTAAAGCACACTTTCACCCCGAAAATGGGCAAAACAAATAAACCCTCTCAACCCCCTAAACAAGCGGACATCCCCAGGAGGTCTCAAAACCCCTCCATGAGGCACTTCTTGACCGCACAAGCGGACGCAGACCCTCAGGCCTACACGAGCCAAACGGCCCCAGAGGACCCGCTCCCACTTACACCAAGCGGAGACGGGACCATGGCGGACAACCTGCCTACCGATCCAGCCGCCCACCACCCAGACTGGATGGAAATGCTACGCAACTTGCCCACAAAGGCCGACTTAAAAGCGGCCAACTCGGAACTCCGCACCTCCATCTCAACGGAGCTCCAAACGCTCAAGGAGGAAATCCGAGGCCTACACCAGCGAGTCGCCCAAGTGGAGGCGGATTGCGACCACATGTCAGCGGCGCAATCTGCGAACACGGACACGCTACGACTCCACACCCTCCAACTACAGCAAATGGCGGGCCACATGGAAGACCTAGACAATCGCGGCAGGAGGCAAAATATTAGAGTCCGGGGGATCCCCGAGGAAGCGGACAACTCCACCCCAGTACAGACCACGCTGACCGGTCTTTTTAACTCCATACTAGGCCGCACACAACATGATCCCATTGACTTTATACGGGCACATAGGGCTCTACGGCCCAAAGGTCCGGAAGGGACCCCACCGCGCGACATCATATGCTGTCTGATGAGCTACCAACTCAAGGAGGACATACTCAGAAAGGCCAGGGACGCAGGAACGGTACACCTTGGTGATACCGAGGTACAACTCTTTCCCGACTTGGCACCTGCCACGCTGGCTTATAGGCGAGCATTACGCCCCTTCACCAAACAATTACAAGCAAATAAGCTGCGCTACCGCTGGTGCTTCCCCACGGGGCTACAAGTACAGACACCAAACGGCCCCTTCCTGATGAAGGACAGACAAGACCTAAATGCCCTAGCAGCAGAACTCCAAATCACGCCGGCACCCTTACAGTGGCCGGACCCGTTAGCACCATACACGCCTGCTCGAGGGGCTCCACCCCAACCACAGAATACGCAGACCCGGAGAACTACGCGGCAACAGGCGCTGAGGCCCTCGGGGGCCCAACTTTGAAGGGATCGACGACACGCGCCAAGATGGCGGACGACATCGGCCGACCACCACCAGTAGAGACTCCCCTACCACAATAGCAGAACTCTAACCTGACACGGACTATCACAACTCACATGGACTCCCCATACCTGGACACGAGGAATACCCACCTTGAAGATAATACCTAATGATCTGTCTAGAACTTTGACACCCCTCCTCCGGAGACACCCGCCCTCGGAACTACGAAACCCCGGGTGCGGCCCGGACTTTGCAAACCATTCGATATATCACAGGACTGCCGCCCCCGGCCACAACCGAGACGACGCCCATACCGAAGGACTCGCAAGTATATGCTGGACTTTTGGCAAGGGACTAGCCCAACCACTTGGGGAGGGAGCGAGGGTTGAAGGGTAGGAAGGTAAAGCCCGAAAGTAACAGACTACGCAAGGGCCGGGAGGGAGACGGGCACAAGATGGGGCCGACTGGGCTGGGCAAACGCTTCTCCTACACCGACCCGTGATGAACCCAGCAGGAGCGGGCGGGAGAGGAGAGGTGTGGGCCCGGCTCACTCGGGAACTGACAGGGTCGCTATCGACCCGTAGAGGAGGAGGATAGAGGAGGGAGGAGGGGGGGACATTCCATGAAGCCTAGAGAGCAGATACACAGGAAAGGGGACCGCATGTCACCCCATGCGGACCACCTCACACATAGGCTCCAACACATGCCCAGACCACTCAAGATACCCCTCCAGAGCACGGAAGAGCTGACAGGGCACAGGGGCACCTCTCACCACGAGCTAGGGTCACTGGGAATAACTGGGGGCAGGGAGTGATTTATAACCAACTTTGTAGGTATTTGCTGCAGCAACAATATGGTATCACGGCACCACTATCTTAAGGTGGAAGGGGAGGGTGAGCGGGGGGGTCGGCCGGCCCATAAAGCCGCGCAGAAATAACTTGAATGTTTATGAAGGTTTACTTGTGTTACTTGTATTCTCCAATCATTTCAGAACGCGCTACCTCTCTGACCAAACTATAACGCTCTGTATAGACATAATTCTATAGCGCGGCATTGGTTTTATTTATTGTATAGACATTGCAAGCTTGAGGGTAAATAGAATCGTTTAATGTATGATTTATTGTTTCTTGTTCTTATGTTATTTGAAGATATGCCCAGGGTGACGACCCGACCACAGAGACGTCCAAAGGCGGAGACAGCCACATACGATCACGACTTGAGCCAATGAACAGGGAGGCATGGGAGGCAGACATCCCCAGACCACCTAGACTAGGAAGAGATCGAGACCCGGACCACCTGGGGGAGGAGTTTCCCACGTGGTCACGACATTTCTCGGTGTTCCTCCCACACCCCGACGGGATAGGCGCCACATCCAGGTGAGTGGGGCACTGGGCGCGCAAAACGGCCCGGGCCCACACATACACCTCGACGCCATAACCCTAACGTCACCCAGGTGACGGTTATTTCCTACACCTACTTACCCCCTTACTTCCCGACACCCTCCCCACCTTCCCCACCCCCCCTCCCATCCTACGCCCCGAGACTGACCGACTGCAGACGTAGACACACACACTACCACACACCAAACATGTCACTCACACCAGCAAACCTCACATTAGTGTCCATCAATACCAAAGGGCTTAATAAACCTGAAAAGAGGTCGACTACACTACGCGAACTACACACTCTAAAAGCGTCCATAGCATACATACAGGAGACCCACTTTAGAGAAGGGGCACGACCCCGCTTCCACGACCACAGATTCCCGAAGGGGTTTTATAGCGACTTCCAGGGGGGAAAGGCACGGGGGGTCGCGATCCTCATGCACAAAAGAGTCCCCTTCATAGAAGAAGAGATACTGACGGACAGGGAAGGCAGGTACTTATTCGTGAAAGGGAAGATTGTAGACCAAACTTACACTTTTGCTAACATCTACGCCCCCAACCAGAGACACTATAGGTTCCTATCCCACATGTTGCGCAAACTTCAGAAATTTGCGGAAGGAATACTCATCCTAGGGGGTGATTTTAACGTAGCTATGGACCCAAGATGGGACACCTCATCGGGGACATCTCACATCCCGACCCAACACTTAACAGCACTTAAAACTCTCCTATCTAAACAAAAACTAATTGACTGCTGGAGGGCGCACCACCCAGATGAAAGAGATTATACTTTCTTCTCCCACCCCCACAACACCTACACCAGGATTGACTACTTCTTTATGACTCACTTCCACCTTCCCTTAGTGGAGCGAGCGGAGCTAGGCACAGTGACGTGGTCGGACCATGCACCTATCTCCATCACGATAACATCCCCGATGCACAGACCAAGGGTGACCAAATGGCGCCTGAATGAACACTTGCTAACACAACCGGACATTAAGGCAGACATTGGCACCACACTAAGAGAATACTTCACCTTAAACACACCCGAACAAACGACACCGACCATACTATGGGAGGCACACAAGAGTGTAGTGAGAGGCCACTTCCTCCAAAAAGGAGCCTTGCTGAAAAAGCGAAGGGAAGCGGAAATATCCGCAATACTCACCGAAATCCAGGAGATAGACACACAAAACAAGGGCACCCAAACACACGCACTACAAGACAAACTTCTTACACTCCGCAGGGCACTGACCCAACTCCTACTGAAGAGACATCTCAGGGACGCATTACGACACAAAGCGTTTTTTGCACTGCATGGCGACAAGAGTGGCAAACTACTCGCTAGGATGCTAGCAAAACGCAGACAGCAGACATACATAGAGCGCATTAGAGACGATAAAGGCACACTACACCGACTACCCATGAAGATCCAAGACATAATTAGAACATACTATGCCAACCTATACGATCTGCCCCGCCCACCGACACAGGCTGCCGACGAACGCCTGATGAACAAAATAAATGACTATCTCACTACACAAGACCTACCCTCACTAGACAAAAACACCGCAGACCTTCTAGAGGAGGAGATCACGCTAGAGGAACTGGCCCTCGCAATAAAACAGACGAAACCGGGCAAAAGCCCAGGCCCCGACGGCTTACCCCGGAGCTACTACAAAACATTTGCGGACATACTTTACACCCCACTAGTCGACACATACAACGCTATCAGGGCAGGCCACCACTTCCCCAAACAATCACTCGCAGCTCACATCACCATCCTCCCGAAAGAAGGTAGAGATGGGGACTACTGCGGAAACTACCGACCCATCTCTCTCATCAACTGTGACCTTAAATTTCTGGCCAAAATCCTGGCCAACAGACTGCAACCACACGTGCCCCACCTGGTACACCCGGACCAGGTGGGATTCGTGTCAGGGAGAGAGGCACGGGACAACACTATGCGCACCCTCACTCTGATACACAGCCAGAAACACGCTCACGGGGGCCTCCTCCTGCTGTCCACGGACGCGGAGAAGGCCTTTGACAGAGTCGGATGGTCATACATGTTTCAAACACTAGCGAGAACTGGCATGGGCCCCAGAATCAGAGGCTGGATAGAGGCCCTATACACGCAACCATCCGCACAGGTAGTGGTGAACGGGGCACTGACTACGGCATTCGATATTCGAAATGGCACCCGCCAAGGATGCCCCCTATCCCCATTACTTTTTGTCCTTGCACTGGAACCACTCTTACAGGCCATCAGGACAAACCCAGACATCACAGGGGTGATGGTGGGAAAGACCCACCACAAAACTGCGGCATATGCAGACGACATGCTGTTTTATGTATCGAACCCGGAGGTCTCTCTTCCCAACATCTTGAAGGCACTACATGACTTCGGGGCCATATCTAATTTAAAAATCAATAACACAAAATCTTCCATACTTAACATCAGCATACCGGAACACAGGACAACACACATGCGACAAAGCTACACCTTTAGGTGGGCAGCACACAAGATCCGCTATCTGGGCATCTGGCTAACTAGAAAGGCGGGGGACATGTACGGGGAGAATTTCACACCGATGCACGCCCAACTACACGCAGACATGAGGGAATGGGCATACCCACACATATCCTGGCTGGGCAGAATACAGGTGGTCAAGATGAACTTCTTGCCACGCCTGCTGTACCTGTTCCAGACCATCCCCATAACAATTCCTCGCAAGTTCTTCACCACATTACGCTCCGCTCTGGGCAGATACGTGTGGGACGGGAAAAGACCCAGGATTAGCCACAACACACTTACCCTTCCCAAAAACAGAGGCGGTCTCGCTCTCCCGGATTTCCACTTATATTACAGAGCCTGCCATCTCCAGCGGATACTGGAATGGTCCAAGGAGGGGGTGCACAAGCTCTGGAAGCAGGCGGAGGAGGGGGAGGCAGGGATACCGACAGCGATAATACCATGGATACCACCAGGATCAGGGAGTAAGACGCTCACACAATCACAATACATGAGAGCCACCATCCAGGAATGGCAGAGGGCGAAGGGCAAACACAACCTGTCAACGCACCCCTCACCCATGCTACCTCTGACATACAACCCTGAGTTCCCCCCAGGCCAAGACCCGAAAGCTTTCAGGGACATAATTCCAAACCACATACCCAGGCTCAGACATATCCTTAGACACAACGGCGTTAAAACCCTAAGGGAGCTTAGAGGAGAGACACCAATCACATTCCTGACGCAATTCAAATACCGACAGCTATGCCATTACATTGCCACACTCCCTCAGGGCACATCGCTCACGAGAACCCCCACAGCGTTCGAAAGAGAATGCCTGGAACCCCAACCATTAGCACATGGCGTCTCTTTCCTATACAACCTACTGCTGACTCACACACCAACGACCACGCCAGGCTTCATGGGAAAATGGGAGGAGGCACTAGGGCACACACTGGACGAAGTAGCATGGGGAAAAATCTGCTACCTCACACACCACTGCGCTAGCTATAGCAAGACTCAGGACACGGCATACAAAATCATGACACACTGGTACCGCACGCCAACGACTCTACACGCGATCTCCCCGACACAATCTCCACAATGCTGGAGATGTGAAGAGGCAAGGGGCACACACATGCACATTTGGTGGGAATGCAAGGGAATCATCCCATTCTGGCAGGGAATCCACAAAATGCTGCAACTGTTCTCAGATGACCCACCCCCCCTTAAACCTGCAGAAATGCTCCTGCACCATACTAAGATACCAAGATCTGCATACAAAAAATCACTGTCCATACGAATACTGAACACGGCCAAATCCATTATCCCCAAATATTGGAAACAAACCACAACCCCACCACTGACCACCTGGTTCGCCCATATGGAAGACCTCCGAATCCTAGAGGAATTCCAACACACAGCAGCAAACACACAACAGACATACTTTAACACATGGACACACTGGATATTACAGACCTCGAAACCAGACTTTATGGACCGCTTGAGACTGATAGACAGAAACGAACCATAAGGGACTACAGACGCACCCGACACCCCCCCCCTAATTCCATGACCCTAACCCTCTATCCTCGACCCCTCCCACTCACCCCGACCAAGAAGGACCAAGTCCACGACCTGGAAATAACAGACAGGCCTGACGGGCCTGACGTGGCCATAGGCAGGCCGACGCTAACCGACACCTCTAACCAGACACTCAGAGAGAGCACAGATGGGACTGGGACTGGCACGGCCAAGCCGCGCGAAAATAGCTGTTCCACAAACATCATGAAACAGAGTGATAACCAAACCAGGGGTAGTAAAGGTTTTCCTATGAGCTGCCGTTCCAGAGACCTGAAACGTCTAGATATGTCGAATATAATAGCATCCTACTGAGATCGGTCTGTCTCTCTATTAACATTTTACTTATGAAGATCACTTGAGGCCTGCGAGCCAAAATTAAGAACAGACGATAAACGGGCCTGCGTGCCCAGGTATACATATGTGAGCTAGAGACCTGCGTGTCTCCATGTTAAATTTCTACGTTTGACAATACTTATTCCAAAAATAATAAAAATTATATTTACAAAAAAAAGCAGCTGTCCTCATTGATTTTTTATCTTCCCAGACAGCAAAGACCTGAACTGAGTCTGCCCGACTCTGATATCCAGACCCTTAGGGCTGGGGTTACCAGATCCACCATGTTTTCAGGGACACATATAATGTTGTCCTATTTATATAAATGCATGTAAAAGGTTGCCCTGCAGTATGTATAATGTATATTCTGCATGATTCTTCATTGCCTAACTACTTAGTCTTATGCACCTAGATATACCCTCAATGAAAAAATACATAATTTGTGGCATGCAAGTTTTCATTGGAGGTATATCAAAACAGTGATTATTTTTTTTATTTGTTTAGGCAGTGGATTGTCCCTTTAAGTCTGAAGGAGCTAGAATCTACATGGCCTTAGCACAGCAAACCCCAGTATAGTAGGGAGAGCACAGAGGCCAGAATGGCCACCTTTAAAGCCATGCAAGAAAACACACCCACAGTACTACCTTTACCCACGCTGTTAACACTCCCATGATAGCACACTACTACACTTGCCACTATACACACTAACTCTTACACACACTATTACACATAATTAAACAGATAACCACCAACGCCCACACGTTTTCACACACATACTGCTACACACACACTGACACACACAGACATATACACTCACGCAGACATATGCATGTAGTCACACAGTTACACACACAAGCTCTCTAAGTCTGTTTGTGTTTACACAGCATTTTTCTATCATAAAAGCAAGATGTTTTAGTTTTTTTTAGTTTGGAAGAGTGGGATGTTGGGGGCACGTGATAATTCTCTGACTATGTGTAGTCATGATATCGGTCCAACCCTGCTGTAACCAAGGTCAGATTAACATAGGGGCTGATGGAGCTGTAGCTCCAGGCCCATGCCCATGGAATAGGCCCATTGCTAAAAAAAATATATATATATATGTATATATATTTTTATTTTTTTTAGATATTTTTTTTGCTACCTCTCTTCACATGTGGATGTAGGGAAACATAACTTGTGTGGGCTAGCTGACAATGAAATTAGTTAATGTAAATCTGACTTTGCGCACTATGCAAATGCTCTTGCTGCTTCAGTCTCTAACTCTGTGGGAGGTTCCCTTTCTTCTACACTCACTTCATTCACATTTTCTCTTTCCCAGATTGTATAACAGGAGCTTCTGGCTGCTAATAGGAAGGTATATACAACAGATAAATGCAAATACACCTGTGTGCAGATCAAAACACACAACAGTGGGTAATGAGTGAGGGAGAACACACAAAAATTACCCTTAATTAGAAAGTATTGTAGATGAAAGGACTCCTCTCATGTCCTCATAGCAAATACAAAAAATACCAAAACGGCAATCTACAATACAACAATAAAAATAGACATAGGGCAATATTGTTTGCAAAAGTTATGGGTTAATGGATAAGAATGATTTGCACTCACAAACCCAATTTGATTGTAGGCATATCACTAGAATCAATGTAGCGACTTCAGGACTTTGGAACCTCAGTAGCATGCATAGGAAGAATAGAAAATAATAATAGTGCAGAGTATCTCAGTAAAAAATATACATTTTATTTAATATCATACTTACAGAAACGAAGTGTCAAATAGGCACATCAGGTGGAAACACTTTGATCCGAAATCCACAAGAGCAGAACAGCCAAATAAAACAAATAAATACACAATATAAAAGAAAAAAATATATATATAAATAGCTAAATACTCTGTACACTAAAAAAGCCCTACGCGTTTCGTTCAGGGTTGAACTTCCTCAGGGGCAAATATCCAGATGCTGTCCTTATGCAAGCATAATATGAAGTGCCAAATTTCTCCTTTTTAAGTTCGTTTTCGGCGCAAAGTAAACAGCCGTGCGCCATACTTCCGGGTTCGGGCTCCGGTGCACTTCCGGTTACGCTTGCGTTGCGTTCCGGAATTGGTAACCAAGCCTCGTTTTGGTTTTCATCAGTAAGGACGGCCAGCCTTGCGTTCCATATGCATTCCAATGCTCGAAAACGAGCAGAAAGTCCCCAAAGTAAAAAACCACAATAGATAAACAGATTAAATGATCAAACAAGAAAAAGATATCCCAAAGATAAAATACCAGTATAAAAGAATGGATAGGAATAGAGAAACAAACCAAAATGCAATAAAATTAAGTAAATATAATAAATAAAATCACAAAAAACAAACCAAATCAAAATCTACATTTAACCCATTCGGTTTCAAAGTTTTTAACGTGTGTATCCAATACCCCTCTCTCTTCCTTAGAGCCATCATAAGGTCACCACCTCTTTCATTTAGAGTAACTTGTTCTATACCTATACATCTTAAGGTATTAAATTTAAAAGAGGGGCAATTGTTACAGTGCACTGGCACTGAGTGTGTTAACAAACCATTTTTTATGTTGTTTCTATGTTCTTGAAGTCTTACTTTTAATTTTCTCCCAGTTCTACCTACGTACTGCATCCCACACCCACAGGTAAGTAAATATACCACGTGGGTGGAGGAGCAAGACACCTTATTTTTAATTTTGAATTTGACTTTCGTCTGTGTACTAACAAAATCTTTAAATGTATTAAATTGATGACTGCAGCTTTTGCAATTCCCACAGGTGAAAAAACCTCCCATATGGTTAGTTGAAGTTTTCCCAGATCGGAAAGTACTAGGGGCCAGAATTTGTTTTAGATTATTGCCCTTTCTAAAAATAACTTTAGGAGCTTGTGGGATTTGTTGACCTAGAAATTCGTCCTCGATGAGTAAACCCCAATGTTTTTTGATAATCCTTTGTATATCAAAAGCCCTTCCGTTATATTTGGTGTTAAAAGAAAAGTCGAAAATTGGATTTCTGGTGGTTATATCTTTATTCTTATCTTGGAGTAAATTGCTGCGGCTAATCTTCCCGACTCGATCGATCTCTGTGTCTAAAAATTCAGGGGAATAGCCCTTCTCCAAAAAACGTTTTTTGAGAATCTCAGATTGTTCGAAGGTATGGAGAGGAGTGGACATGTAAGTGCTAGGGGACAGTGTCAGGATCGGGACAGGGATCCAACACGCAGAGTACAAACAGTAGCCAGATACGTATACCGGACCTTAGAATGGCCGGACTAACGTAAGTAGTACAGTAGAGAATGGTCAAAGACAAGCCGAGGTCGAGGGTAACAGAAGACAGGTAAGCGAGAGACAAGCCGAATCAAGGGAGACAGAGATAAGCAGAGTAGAGCAAACAAGCCGGGTCAAAACCAAAAGGAATAACTAGAATACACGAGCACTGAGTGACTAGAACAAGCTAGAACCACGACAGGGCAATGAGCTAATGAAAGCAGTACTGTTAAATGCCCTGTTCAGATAAGTAAACACGCCTCCGAGGCGTCCTGATTGGTCCTGAAGCAATTGAGTGACAGGTCGTTCCGGGTTGGCGTCCTGACGTCGACTTCCGGACGTCAAGCTATAAAAGGGAGTCACTCCCTCGCGGCCGGCTTTGCATGACCGGATAGACCGCGAGGAAGGGGGAAATCAGACCGTCCGGATGGATGAACGGCCAAGTCTCTACCTCTTTCGGAGGTAGAGACCTCAGGTACCCTGACAGACAGTCCTTAGAAAGCATGAAACGAGCGCATCATTAGACTAATTTATGCCAAGCTCAGGGTGCTGGCTGCATAGTATGTCCTTAATTGGCCAACCTGCATGATTGGCAGGCAGCCTGACATGCATTCACACCAGGCTGACCTTCTATTTCCTCAGGCACATTTTTTTGGGCATGATTGCATTTTTGGGCAGTTTTGGTTATGTGATTTGTGTCAGTGGCCCACCCTTTTATCCCATCCACCAAAATCCATCTTCACTGGATACTGCTGTTAGGGGGTATGGTTTTACTTGAAAGATGAAAGTGAGACATTAGCATAGGGTATGTGTTTTTTTAAAGCTATATCCTGTGAGTTTCCCTCCAGCACCACCTTCACCAGATACAGGGCGATTGGGAGGTATCTGTTTTAGTGTTTTCTATCTATAAGATTCTATAATTAGGCCCATCTTAATTGTCAGCACTAGGCCCAACTGGCTCTTAATATGGCCCTGGCTGTAACTATGAGCTTAAAATTGTTTCTAAATGTCAAGAGCCTTTGGATCAGTCTTCAACAATCTTTGTGAGGCTAATGGTATGTCGCCACTCAAATATGATGATGCGAGAAAGGAATACTTTGTGTAAATTTAGTTGAAAGGAAATGGCTCACTTCTCAGAGGCCAACATACTGGTTCTTTTTGGTGTGCAAATGCATCCTTTGGTGGAATAAAAAAAGTCTCTATGAGAACTTAGCAATGACATAAGAGAGACCTGATTGGGTTACTCACAGTGAGAGATGCTGATGGGATATTTCAGCTTAACAGAGGAAATTAGTATCTTGTAATGCCTTTTTTATAGGATTGACAGAATTATTATATTGCCTAGTTTCCTGAGTCCTGTATAATGTAGGACAGGTCTCATTGGTCCTGTTAAATGATTACTTCAAGCTCCATCAACACTTCAGTGATTTGAAAAATGCTCTACATAAAGATTGACATAGAAGTAACCATCTGCAGTAAGATTCGTCAGCCGAAAACACTGGCTAATATTAATTCTGTGTATACTGGGCATGTCAGCATCTTGCATAGCATGCTGGTGACAGTTGATCAATGTTGGTACACCTCCCTCCCTTATTATTCCCAAGTCCACTTTTTAGCCCTGGCCATTTGGACATCCCAGGCTGAAGGGAGAACACGGCATGGGATTGCAGGAAAGTTTTAGCATTATTATTTTTTTCTTTTTCGGTTAAACCATAAAGAATTAACTCATTAATAAATCAAAATAGGCAAGTAGAGGTTCTCAAGCCCCTCCCAAGTATTACCCTACTGACCCACCACACTAATTAATAGTAAGGCGGCTGCATTTTAAAAACCATATATAAAGCCTGTTTATTTAAAATATTATACTCACCCAAAGTTTTAATTGAAGATATATCCTCCCTCTCCCAAAAAATAACCTCAATCAATCATAGACCAATACAACTTAACAAAACAAGTAAAACCCTAATTCGTTACAAACAGACAAAAAAAAAAATCCATCATCGTCTTCTAGACAGTTATATAAACGGATGGCTTTGCTCTCCACTGTAGCATGGAAAAGGTTAATTATACTAGAGTAGCTCACCTAATAACACCTTCACTCTGGTCTCACTTGGCATAGTATTTATGCCATTAAAAGGGCCCTTTTTTATAGCCATTAAAATTGATATGCCATTTAGTA